>NC_056729.1:69161012-69451012 GCF_019279795.1 Protopterus annectens
ATCTGCCACAGGGCAGAATCATTGGAGTTCATGGATGTCAGGATGCCTCAAGGATAAGAACCTTAGACTGTGGTGGTGGGGTGGAATAATTAATAAAAATAAAAGCCAGTCCGTGCACTTTCATTTTGAAGTTCGAAGTAGTGTAGTGAACTTTCGTTCTTCAAAAGTACACCCATATATATATATATATATATATATATATATATATATATATATATATATATATATATATATATGCAGATCAAAATCTTCTCTGAGGTGCATTGATAAGCTAATGGAATGGTGATGTCCTTGCCTACTTCAGAAATTGTCTGTTTGCAGTTTGTTCCTGAAATCTAAAAGAAAATGCAACACCGACAGGTTTCCACCTTCTCATCTTAGATGACATAAACTGCTGCTTAGAGCTCAATCCAAAAGCTAAACAGCATATATGAATGTACACTCCCCATTCCTATAAGTCACTGAAAAGTCAAGTGAACAAGTACATCTGCTGGAAGACTCAGGATAAATCATAAATTACATATACAGACTTGAAAAGGATTTTGTAACAAGAAATTATTGAACCAATGCTGCAATTACAACATACCTGGTTTTGTGGCACTGCATCAGACAGCCAGTCAATAATCAACTCCAGAATATGTCCCACCTGTCCCCATTTACAGAGACAGTCTATTAAAGTGGAGTATTTGCTTTCGCCTGCACCATCATCAAAGTTTCTTAGCTTGGATACAACTCCACAGCTGTAACAATGAAAGCATAGTTCAGTGGAATACCTTGTGCATTGCTGCCTCAGATAAAAAATATAAATATATCTTAATATAGCAATACCTGAAAGTTGGAATAGATGATGCAGGCATAAATGATGCCATAATTATTAATGGGACCACACAACGTTCATCCTGAAAACAGATTTGTATATTACAAAAAGTAAAGTTTTAAAAGAAACTTCACTATATACACTTGACAAGAAACATTATGTATACACAAGTAAACAGAAAATAACCAATACATAGGTATCAAGTTCCTCAAGGGATTCCAGCCTTACAGATGAGCATGAAATTTATGATATTTATAAAATAACCACAGTTTTAAGAAGGCATGCTCATATACAACTATAACAAAGGTCTTGTACATTTACTTAAGCAGTAATACAACATACTCTTGGTTAGTTGTAACTTCAAAATCTAATTAAGACTGATGGGAGTCTGGAAGTAGAAAAGTGCAATATTGCTCAAGATCAATGGTTATAGGAGTATCCAAGCAAATATTTCTTCAACCTTACTCCACAAACCACTAGATGAATGTTTACTTGAGGCCAGTGGCATTTCTGAGACAGCTACAACACTACTGAAACGCAATGTATTCAAGCCTGAGAACCTAGGAATGGAGATGAAGGTGCACAAGGTTCCCAAGTTACAATTACGGATTAGATCAAGCATTTAACCTCTAGGATGATAGGGAAAGAAAGGAAGGGAAGACCGTCTCTTCTAGATTATTGGATAGAGAATTCAAAACACATGCTCTCTTGCTTGCCTTTCCATGCAGCAAGAAAAGAGAAGCAGCATGCTTTCCTGAATAGTCAGGACCATATGAATAGAAACGTCTTCCACTGCATATTAAACCAATCATGTTAAATGTGTCAGTTCTGTGAAGTACTGGAACATACATATAGAAAGCCCCTCTCAAAACCACAGCAGCAAACCTGCACGGTCTGAACAGAGAAGGTGAGGCCACAAAACTTGAAGAGATTTCTTGGTACTCTATATCCCATACCCCAAACCACAGACATAATAATGTAAGTGAAAACATGGAGTCAGCTAAAGCAAAAGGAATGCAGTGTCTACAGAATGGTCCCTATAGGATGCAACTCTAGATTATAGACAGCATATTCTCACCTTCAAAGCCACTCTAGCCAGCAAGTCCTTACTTTATCAGTGATTCGCTTTTAAAGAGAAGGGGAAAGGAGAAAAATTTATGGAAGTGTTCCAGTAAAACTGTTTTTATCCAAATACCAAATGGAAATGTGTGAGACGTACAATAAAATCCTACAATGAAACTCCATCATAACATGTAACAGGAGCCAGCCATATGGCAGAGAGGAATGGCACCCCTCAGTTTGACCCAGAGAATCTAGGATAAATTAGCTATGCCAGGTTTAGGTTAGAGAAATCCACATGAAACAAGACAATAGGCTCATCAGACAAACAAATGACTTGTGTTTATCTGCCACAGGGCAGAATCATTGGAGTTCATGGATGTCAGGATGCCTCAAGGATAAGAACCTTAGACTGTGGTGGTGGGGTGGAATAATTAATAAAAATAAAAGCCAGTTTGTAAATGATACTAAGTACCAGACTCAGAGGCTATAGCCGATCTACTACAGACAAATTTACCTCTAGTGCCACCCCCCCCCCCATATTTCCAGATCAAAGCCTCATCTGTAACTTCTCCTCAAATCTACCAATAACAAGTCCTCAAGGCACTATATCAAAGGCCAAGAACACTACTTACATGGAGCCAGATAACATACTGCACTGCCTACTGGTCAGCCTGAAACAAAACTTGTTAAACCCACTACACAGGCTATTCAATATCAGCCTCCAAACAGGCTTCATGTCAGATGAATGGAGGACAGTTACAGTCATCTCCTAGCACAAAGGTGGAGTGTTGATGGACCCGGGTAATTATAGACCAATAAGCCTAATCAGTCTCATCTGTAAAGCTATGGATCATTATGTAATTAATAAATATGGACATAGGTAACCTACCAAACTCTCAACCCCAGCCAGTTTGGATTTGTTAAGGATAGATCCTGCCTATCGAATGTGACGGACTTTTTTGAAAAGGTTACTGAATCAATGGAGGGCAAATTAGTACATACCACAAATCTAGACCTCATAAAAGGCATTTGACACCATCCTACATTCAGGCATTATAGGCAAACTCTCCTAGTTAAATGTAAATCCCTGTATAACTCAATGGCTAGCAAACTGGCTCACAAACAGAACCAAGGGAATTAAGGTGGGTGGCTATCTCCTCCAAAACACCTATCATTAGCTTTGTACCCAGGGGTTCCATCTTTTTTCCATTTCACTTTGGCATTTACTTCTTGGAGGTCAGACCTAATAAGAGGCTACATCTGACCAAGTCTGCAGTTGATTGCAAAGTTGTTGCCATCATAAACTCCCTAGAAGACACCAAGATATTCCAGGAGGGCCTTTGCCAAAGAAATAGCTGCTGTCAAAATCCTTCGACTAATAATAAAGGCCAATAAATGTATAAATGAATTCTTCAACAATTATGAC
Source organism: Protopterus annectens (assembly GCF_019279795.1). Lineage (NCBI taxonomy): Eukaryota > Metazoa > Chordata > Ceratodontiformes > Protopteridae > Protopterus > Protopterus annectens. Next base: position 69,164,318 of record NC_056729.1, read on the forward strand.
CTCCCTTGTAACTGTCACAAGGGAAGTTGTGCTTGCCTTGTAACTAACACATTGACAACACCCCCATGAAAGTTGATCCTATAGTCAAATTCTGAGAACCTAATGTCAACAACATCCTTAGATCACTGCATATCCACTATTGTAAAGAAGTCCTTTTCATTGCACAACCTATAGCTAAAGGTAGGGGGTCCAGATCCAGGCATATAATCATTCCACTGCAGTGCTCATTAGACCGGTCACCATGTATAATGTCCATTTTGCTATGTAGCTCTCCAAGCACTTGTCACAACTGGAATGACCACAACACCTTCCCAATTTAAAAAAAAAAAACTCAAGGGTCTTAATCATAAAACCCATGCAGACATTTCAAAGCATTGCCCCTTATCTCGGCATCGTGCAAACTACTCAGAGCCAATCTCTTCCTTGTATATAGAGCCTCAACAGACTCTATCCTTTCAAACCTATTAAACATTAACAAGTGCAATGGTAAAGCAAACACCTGATCAAAATCTAAACAGGGCATGATGGAGAGTAAATGTGCATCTCAGATAATACTACCTCTATGGAACCACCTTCTCCAAAAATACAAAGCAACTCTCTTACTCTATTCAGACTTAATTTGTCCATCTAAATAGGAAACCAAAAATTACTACCAGTTTAGCATCCCTGTCTCTCATGGAAAGGAGCAACAAGTAAATGTCCCCGCATATTCTTATTCTGCCTGCCTCTGGGTTACTCATATGCCACCATATAGGAGCTAAAAGTGTCCCATGGGAATGTAAAGCTAGACTTCTTAAAATTCCGACAAATCAACAGCCTAGGACTTATCTATGATTGCCTGGATAACAGTTGTATCTTACCCAGTAACCTTCTTGATTAATAGTGCCATACAGGAATCTGATGTCCCAACTATTTAGAAAAGATCATACATCACACTGCACAAGGGAGGAAACTCTACAGAAGTCTCAGACTTTCATCCCACTGCAATTTTCTCCAGTCTCAAAAATCCTAGAAAAATGTATCCACATTCAACTTCTTTGCCATATCCTCTCAGAATAGCCATTAACCAGTAGTCGGCATGGATTCCTCCCTGGTTATAGCACAACTACTGCACTATTATTTTTAGATAATATAAACAAGAAAAGGGACACTGGCAAACTTATCTCTTCCATATTTCTAGATCTGTCCAAAGCCCTCTATACCATCTCTCATAAACTCAACAACTGCACCATCTTGGCCTATCATCTCCTTCACTTCAGTAAGTTAAAAGCTACCTATCTGACAGATAGCAAAATGTTATATGGCAACATACTTTCTCTCCTCACCACCCTGTTACCACTGGTGTACACCAAGGCTCAATTCTTGGTCCACTTCTCTGACATTTTAATTAATTACCTCTTCTAGGCAAGCATCACTTATACAGTATGCTGATGAATTGACATATGCTCATAAGACACACTCTGGAGCATCTTCTTGGAATCTCACAAAAAGCCTTCACCTCTGTTGAAAACCGGCTTCATAATGCCTAATTATTACTCAACCCTCAAAAAACAGAACTACTCCTATTCCTCCCAAAAGCACATCTGAAGGACAACCGCTTCAAAATCTTCTCACTTAACACAGAGATAGAAATTGTACCCCATACAAAACTGCTTAGTGTAACAATTAATGACAACTTCAAATTTGAACTCCACATTCAAAATATATAAAAAAATCACCAGAAACTTAGACATGAAAACGTTTATACTACCTCTGCTAAAATCATCCTATCACCCAATTATCTCCTTCCTTCACTCTTATATGATGTCCCTATTCATAACAACTTGCAAGTACCTGTTAAAACTAAACATGTGCTACAATAAAGTTGCTGCCAATAAACAATACTATACACATCACTACAAGGCCCTTAGGAATTTAAACTGGCTTGAAATAGCCCACTACCTGGACTTTGTACAACTAGCTACTGCCGATATCATCTATAAACCCCATGCCTGTGCCGCACTAAACTCTATTCTTCCTTCCTATCACCCAGACTCCTTAGTTCTAATGATAAACAACGTATGATCTATAAACCTAAAAAAAAAAAAAACAACTGGAAATGGACTTTACTACTACTCTGTTGTCAAAACGTGGAATTCTATTCCACAGGCTATTAGAACTGCAACTTACCATCCTTCATTCAAGCATCTTCTGAAAGACCACCTATCAAATTCATGGCTCTGCTCATGCTATGCCCCCAGTTGAACATCAGTGTTGTCTACTTTTCTAAACCTTTACCTGCACAGATCCTCTACCCGTCACCACTTCATCTTCACCTGGCTATCCTCTCTCCCCCTTTATAGTTACAATTAAACTAAACACATTATTTTTTACTTATTACTACTTTGAATTGCCAAAAGGACACTCTCCAGAACTGTACACAGAGTTTTACTTTGCTTTTTCTCATTGTTCTCTTTGTAACATATTTTTGTTATACTTCTGTGCCTTGCAACATCGTTGATTATTTTTGAAATGCATAATTTTCAACTGTTTTTTATGCAAAATTTTCAACTGTTTTTTATGCAATGTCTTTGGAAAAAAGAATTTCTGTTAAATGAAGCTTTATTCCACAGGCCTCCACTGAAAATTGACCAGTCGGACTTTCCCAGTAAACAAATGTCAATAAATTAATGAATAAATATTATCTAAATAAAATAAATGTCAACCAGGACAAATATTCAGTTGTTTAAACAAGACAGACAGCGATAAACACGCAATAGCAACAGAATAAAGCAGGGTCCAAGAGATCATAAAATAAGAACTTTAATGAATGACAAAAACAAAATGTACCACTTGCTATTACGCGTTCATCGTTGTCAATAAATAATGTTTAAGGTGCCATTATTTTAAAGCAGCTTTAAAACTGACATGCTCATTCAACCCTGAAATACAAGCACTGAGTTTAACTTGCCATTTACATTCATGACAATTTAGCTCCCTTTGAAAATCCACACAGCTGATATCTAAAGTAATCTTGTCCAATAAAAAGAAAACAATCCTTAAAGTTATTCCATGTTAATCTGTGCTTAAAAAGGGCGTTTTTCTTACTTTCCTTCCTTACAGCATATGCATACTCATAACTACTACTCAAAGCTCTACAAATGCACTATAAATAAAGAGCGAACCAAGATACACAGCTAGCAGCATAACTGACATTCTTTGACCTATAATTAAACACCTTCAATGTTTATAGCTTCTTTCTGCGTTTTAACAATAAAATGAAGCAATATTTGCCAAAACAAAACTTACATGCCCTTAGGACTGCTATTAGCAGTTGTGCCAGCCTTCACCAATGGCCTTAAATGTTACAGTTCTAATCAGTGAGCACTAGTTCATTATCGACAGTCTGACTGATGCACACATTTCCTTGCAGAATTTTCTGTTTATTTTAAACTATATATTTAGTAATACAGGAATCCAAAAGTCAAAGGAAATGATAATGATCTTGATTTTATAGCGGATTTTGAAAAATATAACTGAATTTGTCATGCAAATGGCCTTGTACCACCTTTTTGTTTAGAAGACAGGATACTACACAAACTTTTAGTTATGTACTTACCATAACGATAGATGTATGTGACCCATCTCGCCTACATTCATAACTGATGGGCTCGGAGCAGAGAATCGGCTCGACTGCCAATACACTAGCACGAAGTCTCTCATTGGCTGGGCCAACCCCCTTATCCCAGGATGCACCACGCCCAAACCCCCAGATCTTGTTTGCCCCACAACAACTCACTCACATGAGCCACTACAACTGTACAATAGTGTTTCCTCCAGATCCAACAGGTAGGGGAAGGAGGGATGACAGACGATTTAATGGCGAGATGGATCACATACATCTATCGTTATGGTAAGTACATAACTAAAAGATGTAATGCGATCTTATCTTGCCTACATTCATAACTGATGGGACAGCGTCCTTGCCTACTGAAAGTAAATGTAAATTAGCGTGTATCTAGAGGCTACTCAAGAAATTAGATTAATTGTCAGATCTGGATGTGGCTGTACATTAGCGACTGTTTAAATGCAGATAACCGCATTTTGTTTAACTTATACTGCCTAACGCTGCAGTTGAAAGTGGTGCGACTTGCTTGTCAGCTCTAATTTCCTGGTCTGAGGATGTAACCTCAATTTCAAGCTAGCTATCAAATATTTCATGCTGCAAACACCTAATTTTAGCTATTATCTTCTGTATAATGTTTCCCTAGGCTAGCTACTATATATCAATGGTGTAAACTGTAACTTGCATAATGTCCTTTTGAATAATGTTTCCTTAGAATAGCGGCTACATACGGAAGGTTGCAAACGTTCTGCTTTACCAGATTAACAGAGTGCTTTGTAGAGTATTCATAAGTCGCCAAGGGAATGAAATCACTGCTTAGTACTACTAGTTGTTAATATAATGCTTAAGATCACAAAGTCTGTCGAATTTATCCTTTTACTGCATTGTGTAAAACTGTCTTTTACTGCACTAAATCACCTAACACTTTAAAAGCTATTCTCTTTCTGTTGCCTCCATCTTAGGTAGCCCCAAAACCAGACGCTTACCGCGTGGCACTCAGGACCCCCAGGACCCCACCAGTGCGAATGCACATACAACGATAAAAGCCCATTAAGTGACTCAGGGTAAATAAATAACTACCCCTTTCATTGTATTTTGCTAAACACCTTGTACTCTACTAAAGGAACCAGGTAGAATAATATCTATTGAACACAGGTTCCTTCTACTAAAAAATCAATAAAAAGAAATAAAATTAAAGAAAAAAAATAAAGAACTCAGGTAGCTACCATAAAACCTGGCTTCCTTTAAGACCCAGGGAAATCCTGTGGTAGTCCTCGCTCGGCAAGCGCTACGCCTTCGGGCTTGCTCCGCTCCCCTCCCTGCCCCCTATTCCCACCCACCCCCACTACCTCTACATTTATTTGGTCATCAAGCCCATCCCCATTACCACTACCCAATCAAAACTGTCCACTCCTCCCCCCCATCTCTCTGCCACTCCCCACCACTAAACCTAATCCGCCCACCTACCTAACTCTCTCCAATTATCTCACCCTACTATTACCTCCAGCTAACTCTCTCCAATTATCTCATCCTACTATTACCTCCAGCTTTCTGCGGACCTAGGTACCTCCCCTAGCCCTATCTACGCAGAGATCTTACCCATCACCATGGACAGAAACTCATTTACCACCCTCCCCCTTGTACTTTTACTCCTCATTTTACCGTATCTCTTAACAACCTATGAAACACAAGCCCTAACAGGAATCTACCTTCCTAAGGGTCAGACCTCCCTGTATTCCCAAAATACCACTACTCTTATCCCTCCCTCTCTCTACTCTGCTACTCACCTCATCCCTAAAAGTACACACCTTATTCTTAGATACCCAAAAGTATCCTCATTAAGGGAACAGCTTAAACTACTAACTAGACTACAAAAAATACTAGAATATTTGAAAAAATCCATCACTAATGACGGGGACATCCACCCTAACCCAGGCCCTCATAGTGACCCAGGCCCTAACCTCCTCCGTGCAGCTAGTAGACCTGCGGACTCCCTCTTTTTGCTTCATCTCAATATTAGAAGCATTAATAATAAAGTCCATAGCTTACATGCCATGCTTGATATCCACTCCCGGACATAATGTGTTTATCAGAAACTTGGCTCAAACCAAGCACCAAGGATGAGGAAATTATCCCTCCTGGATATAACATCATCAGGGCTGATCGTACAACCAGAAAGGGTGGCGGAATAGCTGTGATGTTCAAGAACTCCTTGAGCATCACAATGAATTTACTCCAACCCCCAAAAGTTCCTAACCTGGAACTGATTGCCCTTAAGCTATCCCTAAACAGACAAAAAAGTATTAATCTCATAGTAACCTACCTACCACCGGGCAAAAATGTAGAAAATCTTGAACAAACCCTTAGTTGGCTTGCTAATAACTATCCCCAAGAAACTATAATATTAGGAGATGTTAATATAGACTGGTCTCTCTACTCTGCCCAATCAAATCCTCTCCCCATTAACTTACATGGTTTCTCCCAAAATATTCTTTCTCCCACTAGAATTGGACATGCCCAACAAAAGGAGAGCACTATTGACTGGATTCTTACTAATAGGAATCCTAATAACTATACCACAGGGACCCTTCCCAACGACCTTAGTGACCACCTCGCTACCTTTATTATAAAACACAAATGTTCAAATCCGACTCCCCCCATAACTAGATTAGTAAGGAATAGCAAGAATTTTGTCCCTGACCAATTCCTAGCTGATCTCAAGGCTTGTAACTGGCACATCCTAAAACCCTATCGTTAGATGAAAGTGTTTCATACTTTAATGACACTTTCCTCAAGATACTCAATTCCCATGCTCCTAAACGACTTACTAGAACTAAGGAACGTATAGCACCATGGCTAACACAAGAAACTAAATCCAAAATTAGAATCAGAGACCAGGCCTGGAATAAATGGAGAACCACAAAAACCCCCCTAGACCGCATCAAGTTCCTCCAGCTTAGAAATTCTACCAAAGTAGCCGTTAAATCTGATAAAAAACAATATTTCTGTCACCTCCAAAACAAACATCAATATAATCCTAAAAAATTCTGGGCTGGTTTTAACCACTTACTACATCCCGGTAAGTCTACTACCCCCACCCCCGACAAACTCATGGACAATGACCCAACAGAAATAGCCAACTCCTTTAATTCTTTTTTCACCGAGACCATCCAGTCCCTTGCCAGTAAGCTTGCCACGCCTCCCTCGGTGGCAACCCCAACCATAAATACAACCCAAACGGCCTTTAACCTACAACCCATCTCCACCTCATACATTTGCACCCTTTTGAAAAAACTGAAACCAACCACCCTCGCGGCAGATCTGCTCCCTGCCAAATACCTACAAATAGCATCTGATGCCATAGCCTACCCTGTCTCAATCTTGATCAACCGGACCATTTCTGAAGCATCTATTCCCTCTATCTGGAAAATCTCTTATATCATCCCCCTCCACAAAGGAGGGTCCTCCACTGAAACTTCCAACTATAGACCCATAGCCATACTGTCTACCCTAGCCAAAATTATGGAACGCTGTGTCCACAAACAACTCATTACCTACCTCACACATAACAACCTCCTATCAAATACCCAACATGGCTTTCGCCCCCATCATAGCACAACCACAGCTCTCCTCTCCTTTGTAGACTCAGTCAACCACAATCGCAATAATAAACTAATATCCTCTGTGCTCTTTCTAGACCTGTCGAAAGCCTTCGATATGGTCAACCACCAACTACTGCTTCAGGCACTGGAAACCTTACATCTTAGCAAACTAACCATAAGTTGGTTTAATGCCTATCTCTCTAGCAGAAAATAGGCGGTCCAGTGGCAAAACAGCCTATCAGACCTACTCCCCACTAATATTGGTGTCCCCCAAGGATCTATCCTTGGTCCCCTTCTTTTTTCCATTTTCATAAATGGCCTACACTCAATTATTCCCAAAGCCACCTGCATTCAATATGCAGATGACTCCACCCTGATCTGCTGTGACGAATCTCTCGCCAAACTCCAAGCCACTACCCAAAACTGCTTTTCTACTGTCGAAAAATGGTTCTCGGAACTTAAACTCTTACTTAACCCTACCAAAACCAAATTACTTCTCTTTTTCCCCACTTCAGTGACTGCTCAAACTATAGAACCCCTCAACACCAACAACCCCACCTTCCATGTGTCCTCCAATAATGGCACCATTATCTACCCCGTATCCCATACCAAACTACTAGGGGTGACCATAGACCATAAACTTAAATTTGATATACATGTAAATTTAACTATTAAATCGGTTAACAAAAAACTTGGGTCAATGTATAGAATAAAGGCCTTCTTAACTCCGCACACCAAACTAACTATTGCCCGAACCCACCTACTTTCCACACTCCTTTATGCCTCCCCGATATTCTCCTTCCTAAACAAGAAAGAGCTTAATAAACTTTCTACTACCTACAATCACATAGCCAGATTCATAACAGGAACGCCCTATCGCACCCATCACTGCCTAAATTTAAGGTCTCTCGAATGGCTGGAACTGCCCAATATACTCAAATTCAACCAGCTAACCGAGGCTTTTAAAATTATCAACCATCCAGATAAAACCCCCTCACTGAACAAAATACTTACCCCGCACTCCAACCTTAACTCCCTCAGGTCTTCCTAAAATTATCAACCATCCAGATAAAACCCCCTCACTGAACAAAATACTTACCCCGTACTCCAACCTTAACTCCCTCAGGTCTTCCAAAAGTCTACAAGTACGGACCATTAAATCTAATAACGCTGGTGGTGAAGCACTATATGCCAATTCCATTGGCAAATCCTGGAACGCCCTACCAATCAACCTAAGACTTATGACCTCTCAGTACCAATTTAAATTACATCTTAGAGCATACCTGAAATCCAAATGGTTATGCCCTTGCTCCAGTCCAGACTAAAAGCTATTGTCCCTGCCGTACCTAGGCTTCTCTCAGCCTCCACCTAACCCAAAAACCAAAGAACGCTCTATTTAGCCCTGCTTGTCTGGCTGTTCAAATCTGTATCTCGTTAAATCATTTATATAATTCTTGCTTCTCTTATTTGGTCTTTAAGCATCAGTGTATTTAATTGTATTCACTTGTTATAGGTTTATCATTGTATTTGTATTAACTAGTATTAACTTGCGTAACATCATCATTGTATTTGTTAATCTAACCATGACCTTGGAGCTTTTCTCCCCGGGCCTCCACTGAAAATGGACATGTATCCAGTTGGACTAGCCCGGTCAACAAATGTAAAATAAAATAAAATAAATAAAATAAAAGTAAATGTCCCCGCATATTCTTATTCTGCCTGCCTCTGGGTTACTCATATGCCACCATATAGGAGCTAAAAGTGTCCCATGGGAATGTAAAGCTAGACTTCTTAAAATTCCGACAAATCAACAGCCTAGGACTTATCTATGATTGCCTGGATAACAGTTGTATCTTACCCAGTAACCTTCTTGATTAATAGTGCCATACAGGAATCTGATGTCCCAACTATTTAGAAAAGATCATACATCACACTGCACAAGGGAGGAAACTCTACAGAAGTCTCAGACTTTCATCCCACTGCAATTTTCTCCAGTCTCAAAAATCCTAGAAAAATGTATCCACATTCAACTTCTTTGTCATATCCTCTCAGAATAGCCATTAACCAGTAGTCGGCATGGATTCCTCCCTGGTTATAGCACAACTACTGCACTATTATTTTTAGATAATATAAACAAGAAAAGGGACACTGGCAAACTTATCTCTTCCATATTTCTAGATCTGTCCAAAGCCCTCTATACCATCTCTCATAAACTCAACAACTGCACCATCTTGGCCTATCATCTCCTTCACTTCAGTAAGTTAAAAGCTACCTATCTGACAGATAGCAAAATGTTATATGGCAACATACTTTCTCTCCTCACCACCCTGTTACCACTGGTGTACCTCAAGGCTCAATTCTTGGTCCACTTCTCTGACATTTTAATTAATTACCTCTTCTAGGCAAGCATCACTTATACAGTATGCTGATGAATTGACATATGCTCATAAGACACACTCTGGAGCATCTTCTTGGAATCTCACAAAAAGCCTTCACCTCTGTTGAAAACCGGCTTCATAATGCCTAATTATTACTCAACCCTCAAAAAACAGAACTACTCCTATTCCTCCCAAAAGCACATCTGAAGGACAAATCCGGCTTCAAAATCTTCTCACTTAACACAGAGATAGAAATTGTACCCCATACAAAACTGCTTAGTGTAACAATTAATGACAACTTCAAATTTGAACTCCACATTCAAAATATATAAAAAAAAAATCACCAGAAACTTAGACATGAAAACGTTTATACTACCTCTGCTAAAATCATCCTATCACCCAATTATCTCCTTCATTGACTCTTATATGATGTCCCTATTCATAACAACTTGCAAGTACCTGTTAAAACTAAACATGTGCTACAATAAAGTTGCTGCCAATAAACAATACTATACACATCACTACAAGGCCCTTAGGAATTTAAACTGGCTTGAAATAGCCCACTACCTGGACTTTGTACAACTAGCTACTGCCGATATCATCTATAAACCCCATGCCTGTGCCGCACTAAACTCTATTCTTCCTTCCTATCACCCAGACTCCTTAGTTCTAATGATAAACAACGTATGATCTATAAACCTAAAAAAAAAAAAACAACTGGAAATGGACTTTACTACTACTCTGTTGTCAAAACGTGGAATTCTATTCCACAGGCTATTAAAACTGCAACTTACCATCCTTCATTCAAGCATCTTCTGAAAGACCACCTATCAAACTCATGGCTCTGCTCATGCTATGCCCCCAGTTGAACATCAGTGTTGTCGACTTTTCTCCACCTTTACCTGCACAGATCCTCTACCCGTCACCACTTCATCTTCACCTGGCTATCCTCTCTCCCCCTTTATAGTTACAATTAAACTAAACACACTATTTTTTACTTATTACTACTTTGAATTGCCAAAAGGACACTCTCCAGAACTGTACACAGAGTTTTACTTTGCTTTTTCTCATTGTTCTCTTTGTAACATATTTTTGTTATACTTCTGTGCCTTGCAACATCGTTGATTATTTTTGAAATGCATAATTTTCAACTGTTTTTTATGCAAAAATTTCAACTGTTTTTTATGCGATGTCTTTGGAAAAAAGAATTTCTGTTAAATGAAGCTTTATTCCACAGGCCTCCACTGAAAATTGACCAGTCGGACTTTCCCAGTAAACAAATGTCAATAAATTAATGAATAAATATTATCTAAATAAAATAAATGCCAACCAGGACAAATATTCAGTTGTTTAAACAAGACAGACAGCGATAAACACGCAATAGCAACAGAATAAAGCAGGGTCCAAGAGATCATAAAATAAGAACTTTAATGAATGACAAAAACAAAATGTACCACTTGCTATTACGCGTTCATCATTGTCAATAAATAATGTTTAAGGTGCCATTATTTTAAAGCAGCTTTAAAACTGACATGCTCATTCAACCCTGAAATACAAGCACTGAGTTTAACTTGCCATTTACATTCATGACAATTTAGCTCCCTTTGAAAATCCACACAGCTGATATCTAAAGTAATCTTGTCCAATAAAAAGAAAACAATCCTTAAAGTTATTCCATGTTAATCTGTGCTTAAAAAGGGCGTTTTTCTTACTTTCCTTCCTTACAGCATATGCATACTCATAACTACTACTCAAAGCTCTACAAATGCACTATAAATAAAGAGCGAACCAAGATACACAGCTAGCAGCATAACTGACATTCTTTGACCTATAATTAAACACCTTCAATGTTTATAGCTTCTTTCTGCGTTTTAACAATAAAATGAAGCAATATTTGCCAAAACAAAACTTACACGCCCTTAGGACTGCTATTAGCAGTTGTGCCAGCCTTCACCAATGGCCTTAAATGTTACAGTTCTAATCAGTGAGCACTAGTTCATTATCGACAGTCTGACTGATGCACACATTTCCTTGCAGAATTTTCTGTTTATTTTAAACTATATATTTAATAATACAGGAATCCAAAAGTCAAAGGAAATGATAATGATCTTGATTTTATAGCGGATTTTGAAAAATATAACTGAATTTGTCATGCAGATGGCCTTGTACCACCTTTTTGTTTAGAAGACAGGATACTACACAAACTTTTAGTTATGTACTTACCATAACGATAGATGTATGTGACCCATCTCGCCTACATTCATAACTGATGGGCTCGGAGCAGAGAATCGGCTCCGACTCGGCCAATACACTAGCACGAAGTCTCTCATTGGCTGGGCCAACCCCCTTATCCCAGGATGCACCACGCCCAAACCCCCAGATCTTGTTTGCCCCACAACAACTCACTCACATGAGCCACTACAATTGTACAATAGTGTTTCCTCCAGATCCAACAGGTAGGGGGAAGGAGGGCGGGTACGTACGAATGTAGGCGAGATGGATCACATACATCTATCGTTATGGTAAGTACATAACTAAAAGATGTAATGCGATCTTATCTTGCCTACATTCATAACTGATGGGACAGCGTCCCTAGCACCTAGATCCTGGGAGGCTCACTGGAAAACACTCCTGAGCACTGTGGAACCAAAGGACGCCCGACCTCTAGAGGCCACATCCAGCTTGTAATGAGAAATAAAAGTATGTGGAGAAGCCCAAGTGGCCACTGCACATATCTCATCCACTGACAGTCTGGCATGGAAGGCCACTGAAGTAGCCATAGCCCTAGTAGAATGCGCTTTAACTGGAAATGGAAGGTCCCTTCCTGTTGATGCATAAATAAATAAAACACAATCCCTAATCCACCTAGCAATAGTAGTCTTAGTTACTGCTTTGCCAATCCTGTTATCTGCAAAGGCCACAAACAACTGGTCTGATTTCCTCTGCTGCTGTGTCCTATCCAAGTAAAACCTCAGTTGTCTATGCACATCCAACTGGTGAAGTCTGTATTCTGCCTTGTTGGAAAATTTTGGAAAGAAAACTGGTAGCTCTATAGATTGCTGCAGACAAAGAGCAGAAGAAACTTTCGGAAGAAATGACGGGTTTAGTCTTAGAGATGCTCTGTCTTTGTGAAAGATCAGATAAGGGGGCTTAACAGAGGGGGCTTGAAGCTCCGAAACTCTTCTGGCTGAAGTAATAGCTACCAAGAAGGCAGTCTTCCAAGATAAGAAGTTTTGCTTACAAGTGGCCGCCGGCTCGTAGGGATGAGACGTCAAGGCTCCTAAAACTACATTCAAATCCCAAGGCAAAACAGGTTGCCACACCGGGGGGGGCGAAGCAACCAAGCTCCCGTAAGAAAGGCCTTAACACAACGTATGACTCATGAGTGAAGGCTCAAAGGCAACATGATAATTCGAAATCACTGCCAATTAGACTTTAAGCGTGGAGAAAGCAGAACCCTGTCTAAAGAGAGTTGCCAAAAAATCTAATACTGTGGACACCGGGGCTGTCAGAGGGTCAAGGTTGTGCTGCTGGGCCCAAATGGCAAACCTTTTCCATTTATTAGAATATATCTCCTTAGTGGAAGCTCTGAGAGAGGAAGACAGAATCCGGACCACTTCAGGCGAAAGGATATGCTGTCTGACTAAGGTAGGAAGTGGAGCAGCCAAGTCGTTAGCTTGAGAGTTCGCAGTGATGGATGGGCCTGACCTGACTGAAGAGTCAGGAGGTCTGGAGCTGGGTCCAGAATCCAAGGATCCTTCACTGTATACTTCCAAAGGAAGGGAAACCAAACTTGGCGGGGCCAGTGTGGTGCGATCAAAATCATGTTGCTTCCCAAGCAGATCGCCTTCTGAATCACTTTTTACAGTAGTGGGACTGGAGGGAAGGCGTAGAGCAGACCAGAGGGCCAATTGTGGACTAGAGCGTTCCTGGGACGGGGGGGGGGTCAGGGATTAGAAATTGCTGCACTTCGTGTTCCAGGGGTTGGCGAAAAGGTCGCAACAGGGAAACCCCCATTTGGCAAAGATCCGAGCCGCTACTCAGTGGTTCAGGGACCACTCGTGAGGCATCAGAATAACTCTGCTCAGCCTGTCTGCTATCACAATGGACTTCCCCGGAATGTGCGTTGCCACTAGAAATCTCTGGGAAGCGATTGCCCAGTTCCAAACTCTCATGGCTTCTCTGCAAAGAGGATAAGACCTGGTTCCTCCCTGCTTGTTTAGGTACCATACTACCGCCATATTGTCTGAGAAGATTGAGATAGTACCCTTGGGAAGAGAGCTGTGAAGTGCCTGCAACGCTAGAAGCACTGCCCTCATCTCCAGGACATTGATGTGTAAGTGGGTTTCGTGATCCTGCCACGTGCCTTGAACCGCCCTGTCCAGATAATGTCCCCCCACCCTATCTGGGAGGCATCCGTGGTCACAGTGGCAATGGGGGAGGGGGGACAGAAGAGTCGCCCCTGGTTCAAGTTGGAGGAGAGGAGCCACCAACGAAGATCTCGCCAGCAGGAATCCATAATGAGAATCGGGTAGGACAAGGGCAGATCTTGGTATGACCACTGGGTCGACAGGAGCCACTGGAGAATTCGCATGTGCAATCTTGCCAGAGGGACCAGAAGAATGGCGGCCGCCATCGACCCCAAAAGCTGAAGAACCATCCTGGCTGGGGCTTTGGTTTGGGGTAGTAAGGCTAGGACTTGGTTTTGTAGTATCTTTATCCTCTCTGTAGGAAGGAATGCTCGCATCTCGACAGAGTCTAGCTCTGCGCCTATAAAGGCAACACGCTGTGATGGCAGCAATACAGACTTTTGCCAGTTGAATGCAATTCCTAATAGATGTCCCAATTCGATGGTAGCACTCACGGCTTGAATAAGAAGATGCCTGGTGGGGGCGGTGAGGAGCCAGTTGTCTAGATATGGAAACACCTGGAATCCCAGACGTCTCAGGTGAGCCATCACCACTGCCAGACGTTTGGTAAACACCCTGGGGGCTGTGGTGAGACCAAAGGGCAGGGCTCGGAACTGGAAGTGACTGGCTGCTAGGCGGAAGCGTAAATGTATCCTGGACGACCTGTTTATCTTGATATGATAATAGGCATCCTTGAGATCGATGGAGCACATCCATACTCCTTTTTCCAGCAATGGGAAAATGGACTGCAATGTGGCCATCTGGAACTTGGACTTCTTTATGAAGCGGTTTAGGTGGCTGAGGTCCAGAATGGGTCTCAAGTCCCCTGTTCTTTTCGGCACCAAAAATAACTGAGTAAGTTCCTAATCCGGTCTGGTCTGCGGGGACTGGCTGGATGACTCCCTTTCCGAGCAGCTTTGCGACCTCTATGGCTGCTTGATCCCGTTGACTGGGTGGCACGTCCGGGATTTTCCTTGACGGTGGAGGGGGACAGATAAAGGGAATGGTGTAACCTCCGGCGATGATACGAAGCACTCACTGATCCTGAGTGATGGAACCCCAGGCCCTTGGATGCTCCGAAAATCGACCCCCGACTGGCTCCAGAGACTCACAGTCGGGCAGTCCCTTAGGGACGGTGGAAGGAGGATAGTTACTTCAGAAGTGGCAAACGAGATCTGGGGGTTTGGGCGTGGTGCATCCTGGGATAAGGGGGTTGGCCTAGCCAATGAGAGACTTCGTGCTAGTGTATCGGCCGAGTCGGAGCCGATTCTCGGCTCCGAGCCCATCAGTTATGAATGTAGGCGAGATAGGATCGCATTACATCAAAATTTATCCAAATTTCCAATTTAATTTTCAAACTCAATATCAACTGTCAAACTTGCTTAATCATCTGGCCTTTAACAACGCTTCTTTAAAATGAAATGAATGCACATTAGCAAAGTATATGAAGGAAGTGCTAACCACATCTTTTCTGTGAATAGTTGTGTGAAAACTGCATGCATTAATATTTTAGTTAAAAAGAGGTCTGTTTTTTCTTTCAAAATTTAACTCCATCTTGGTAAGTCGTTATCCTTGTTTAAGTAATCAGTATATTCCAACAAACTATATTCGTTGTCACAGTAAAAGATTTGGCTAGCAATTACTAGATTTTGACGTTTATGTAAAGCGATGCGTAACATAATACAAGTTGCAATTTCATTTCAAATGGTTTCTAGCAATACATATTTACACAAGTCATGTGGCTTTAATTTTAGTATATAGATGACTAGTCCACAACAATACTTTAGTTCCGAGGTCTTTTTGGTGAATAGAACATATCTAAGGCAGTCATCGTAATAAAAATTTGAAATGGAGTGGTCTTCCAAGTGGTGTGGAAACCATCACCGTGTTCCTGTTCTGAATGATTATCACAACTTTCTTCTTACTTGACTTTTCTTCCCAACGTAATATGACGTCAAAAAGCTCTTTTATAACACGCCGTAAAGAATGTGGCACAGCTACTAACTCAAATGAAAGATGTTGACATTAAACACAATACTTTGAAAATGGATGGAGACTATTCAGTGAACTAAAGAAAAGGATACTTCGAAACAGAAAATATACATTTCCAGTGACTGATGAAGCAAACGAATGTTACAAATATAACACAAGGCTGCATGTTCAAAGCACAAACCAAAGGCAAAGAAAATGCAACTTCTGACAGCTGCAAGCAGCTCTACATCAAAGAAGGGTGAAAGGAAAAAATACTGAAAAATACACATGGGAAAAGGTGAGAAAAATATGCCAAGTTATAAGCAGAAAAATGAAGCTGCACTGATGAAAGAAAGCAACAAAATACAGAGTAAAGACAGAGAAGTTGCTAGTAAAGTTAACAGTGGCCATGGAGAGTCGGCTTTCATCAGTTTATGGTTCCAAAATACTGAAAGCATTACACACAAGTCAGTGCTAAGGCATGCAAGGACACACACACATACAGCAGTCAGCAAAGAACATGCAAAAGTCTGTTATGCTTTCTAAGAGATTTGCTTCAAATACTGCTTGTAATACATCTAGCTGCTCCTTTGCAAAAGAGCAAACCCTTAAGACAGCCATCACAAAGAAGAGACTGCATAAACCTGCATGCTAAATCATTTGTATCAAATCAGTCAAAACTGCACAAGAATTAAGTTTTACAATTCAAAATTGCAAATAGAGTTCCCATGTCTTCACATCACGGCTCTCAACTGCTAGGACTTGGGCATAGTGTTGTGAATTTGGCACTGGCTACTAATAAATGTAAAGAGTATGAACTTAAGATTGCTACAGATTCCAAAGGAAAATACAAATCATTATTCCTTAATATTCTGGCATAACTGAAGAATGTCTAACAATGCAATGCACTTACCCCCAATATAGTCACCCATCTTGACCTCAAGGATACAGCTAATATACTGGCAGACAAATTTAATGCCAACTTTACTACTCCTACCCACATTGTTGCCCCCAATATCCCTGAAAATTTAGTTTGACCTGAAATAACCTTGGAATAAGTCTTAGAATCCCTGTTAAGACTAAAAATAATACTTCCATGGGACCAGACAATATACCAGGCTACATGCTCATGCTACATTTAGGCACGGTCTGAGCCTCTACTTAAACTGTTCAACCTCAGCCCTCTACAAGTCCAGGTGATTACAGATCCATCAGCCTCACCAGCCCTACATGTAAAGCCATGGAACATATCATAGCAGAACTCCTTTATGCAGATAAAGGCGACTTAACAACTAAAATGATCTAGAGCCCAATCAGTCTGGTTTTGTGAAGGACAGGTACTATTTCCTGAACCTAGTAAGCATCTCTGAAAAAGGATGAGGGGCTGTGGACAGTGGTCATTCCATATGCACTGCTCATCTTGACCTGGCCAAGACTTTTGGTACTATCCCCAATATGGTATTACTAAAAAAAAATTAAACAAACTGAATGTAAACCCCTGCATTGTCAGCTGGACTGCAAACTGGCTAGCCAACAGATTACAGGTTGTGAAAGTTGCTAGTTCCATTTCTGAATATAAAATTGTAACAAGTAGGGCGCCACAGGTATCAATTCTGGGCCCTCTCCTGTTTGGCACTTATTCTGCAGACATCCGAGGAAATATTCCAGAAGTGTTATTGACCAAGTTTACTGACGACTGCAAATTGGGTACTGCTTATCCACTTATCCACTAATACAAAACAGCTCCAGCAAGGGCTGGAATATGCAAATACATGGCGTTTTAAAAACAGTCTTAAACTAAATGAAAAAAAATGCAGCATAGTAGCATTTTGCAGAAAAGTTGCTTCTACCTCATATGCTTCAGAAAGACACAGACATAAGAGATCTGGGTACTTTTGTGGTTAACTCACTCTCGATCATGTTTCCACCATATACAGGAAATTCTTCTATCAAGCCCAGTTCTTAAATCCTTCAACTACCCCATCAGATTAGTATGACTATCCTTATATCCAGTAGCTTACAGGTGGCTGCTAGGTGACCTGTGCCTTGCATTTTGACACAGAAGACCCAGTCCTATTTGGCCTCCTACTTCTTCATAAAAGCAGTGACTCTATCAACACCCACACTAAGTTCCTAAAGCCACACCAGCAAATAAACAAGACGCACTGGAGCGACCATCTCATAACTCAATGTATTCTATGAAACAAAATTACCACTACAACTCAAAAAAATACTTCAGCTACCTTTAAGGCTAGTCCATGACTGAACAGATTAGCACAAATTTACATCAGAGTTACCATGTACAGCCCTGCTTGATTTGGGAGGTGAGCACTATTAAATGCTAGAAAATGGTAACAAGAATTTTAAGTTTGCCTGTTTAAAACTGTATATAGACAGCCAAGCACCTCCCGGTCCCCGTGATCTCTTGCCTCATATATTCCTATGTCCCTAGCCTTGCTCCACCTAGACTTACTGATGTTCCTCAAAGTCAGACCTGTTTATGGGTACAGACCTTATTAAACAAACAAATGAAGTTCATACAAAGATTCCCTATCACTAATTACATAGAGTATATGAAGACCTTTTAATTATATAGGGTATATGAAAACCTTCTACTACGCAAAATAAAAGAATAATGTAAAAAAATAAGAAACTTTTCTTTCTGACCCCTGGGTATGATTTTTAAAAGCTAGTTGTATAACATTTAATGCTCAGACGTTGACTGTTATATGCCCCATACTGTTACTATCTTAAACAAGTACAAAACATTATAGCAAGCCAGCCAGTTCATCTGAGTCACTCTGGAAACATCGATGAAAGCATCCAAGAAACAAAGAATAGGACATTAGTTCAAAAAGTCATAAGCCACATCTTTGGTCCAAATTCGCAAAGGTTACTACGAACTTTTCAAATTGAAAGATAAATTTAACATGGTGCTTTTGTACTAAGACATGAAGCTTCGCATTGGGCTGGCCCCATGGTTGTGTTAAATGCTAATGAAGCAGTCCAAGGAAGAGGGTTATGCTTTTTAGACATGCACTTAATATACCCCTGAAACTGACTCTGGGAAGGCATCTACATGTCAAACAATTCATGGAATGATTAGGCCGTGTAGATTAGCATGGCCATTCCTTGAACCCCACAGTTGTGTCCGTATTGTGGTAGATAAAGTGTTGGGGAGTTTAGTGCTGAGGCAGGGTTAGGACAGGTGCGTGAGTGTGCATGTGAAAGGTTGTGTGTGTGTTTGGGGAGTTAGTGAGGGGAACAAGTTGTGGTGTGTGTAATAATGAGTTTGTGACTGGGTGGGTAGGGGTGGATTTCAAACTTTCACATACGCCTAGACTAACAAGTAAAGCCTGCAGCAATAGGTCATGGCACCCACTTGCTACTGGGGAGAAAGTACAGTTGTGTACACATACCATAAATGTAGATATTCAACTGTATTAACTGTTGTAGTCCTGACTTATTGGATTTCCTGCTTCAGATGCCCTTGATAGGCTCGACTACCAGAGTAAAAAATTCCCTCCTCTTAAGACTGGGGGATGCTCTGCCCTGATGTCAGTACATTTGGATATAAAGGGAGCCAGCTGATGCCATGACATCAGCTTTTCTTGCCCCTAGACGGTAGGAGCCCCATAGGTGACCCTTAAGTGAGGGGTTAAATTAGAGGAAATGGTGTCTGAAGTGAGCCCTTGCATAGGGTCCCCTGGCAGGTGAGGACAGAGAAGTAAGATGCTATTGTAAGAAGAATAAGGGGGAGGGAAAGGAGACTGCAAATGTACACAACTGTACTGATGTTCTTTATGTTTCACTGTTGCAGTCCTGACTTGTGTGATGATTCCAAAAATTGTGAATGGGATGGAAGGAGTATTAAGGAGAGGAGAGGATGCCCTGAAAAATGGCAGTGGCAAACCCTGCTCTGGACCTGGAGAAGGCTGACAGGTGGTAGCGTTTGGTAAAGGTATACACAGATGACCATGTACATGCTTCCAAAATGTCTTTGGTAGGTACTCCCTTTAGGAAAGCTGTGGAGGTAGCAGTAGCCTTAGTAGAAGTGAGTCCAAATGGAGATGGTCTGTTTGGAGACTGGTTTGCCTTCAGATCACAAGGCAAAGAAGACAAACAGTTGTTCTGTTTTTGTGACTGCTTTAGTTTTGTCAAGGTAGTCGCAAAGTTGCCTGTGCACATCTAATGAATGAAGGATTCTTTCCCCCTGCTTTTGTGGCCTAGGGAAGAACGTAAGCAAGTATATGGCCTGGTTCAGGGAAGTGTCTGTGACCACTTTGAGCATAAAGGGTTAGTTCTCAGTGATACTCTGTCAGGGTGGAAAATAAGAAATGGTTCCACTGCCATGAGGGCTTGAAACTCAAGAGACCCTTCTAGCTGAAGTGATGGCCAGTAAGAGGGCAGTTATCCCATGTCAAGAATTTTATTTTAGTGAAAGCAGCTGATTCAAAGTGTGTGTGTGTGTGTGTGTGTGTGGGGGGGGGGGGGTAAGGTTAATTTTTCTGCAACACAGCTGGGGTCCCAAGGAGGGGAAGGTTGCCTCCTGGGCGATCTGAAGTGAAGCAGCCCCCCTAAGGAATTGTTTCATAATCATTTCATTCAGGAAGATTAGGAATGTAGGATGAAATGGCAGAGGCATGTATCTTAATGGAGGGGAAAGGCTAGGCCTCTGTCCACCAAGATAGCCAAGATGGCTTCAATGCTGGCTGAGGAAGGGTTGAGGCCTTTCTCCTGACACCAAAGAGAGAAACTTTTCCACTCGGCCAAGTAGTTTTTTCTAGGACCGGGTCTTCTAGACTCAGAGTATATTAAGCACCTGGCTACTCATGGGGAGCTCAGGGTAGAAGTTTGCTGAATTTTCCAGGTTGAGTGCTTTCAGGATGGAGTGCAGGAATTTCCCCTTTACCTGAGTCAGCAGATCTACTCTTTGGGGTGCTGCCAAGGTTTTTCTTTGGTCAAAGTCATTAGCAGAGGGTACCAGTATTGGCTGGGCCAGTCTGGGGCTATCAGGATGACCCTCGGCCCTTCCCTGATTTTTAGGAGGACTCTTGGAAGGAGAGAGGCAGAGGAGGGAATGTATAGAGAAATAGATGGTTCTGGGGGAATGAGAAGGCATCTGTCCTCCAGGCTGTGTGAAGTTTGTTCCTGGAACAGAATCTTTTTAGACAAGCCTTTTTTGTCAGTGGCAAAGAGGTTTATTTAAGAGGATCCCCATTTCTGAACTATGCCGAGAAAAGTTTCCCAATGCAGCTACCACTCATGGGGATCCATCAAGTGTCGGCTGAGGTGGTCTGCTAAAGTATTCTGAGCCCCAGGAAGGTAGCGAGCCATCAGGTGCAACCCCCAAAGCATCTGCTGTCTTCCTAGATCTGCACTGCCAGAAGGCAAAGAAGGTAGGAGTGGGTGCCCCCTTGTTTGTTGTGTTGTCAGTTTTGATAAGTAGGACCCCTGGTTTCTAGTGATCTTGGAAGACCATCAAGCCCTTCTTGTACTGCCATCAGTTCTTTCCAATTTATGTGCTTGTGCCTGAACTGTTTTTCCCATTTGCTCTGAGATAAAAAGTGCTGGAAATGGGCTTCCCCATGCTGTGTCTAATGCATCCGTGGTTAAGGTTCGGTCCTGAGGGATGAATCTGAAGGGAAGGCCCTGGTTCTGTGTACATGCTCGTGCCCACCATGCCAGTTCCTCCCTGAGGCAATGAATTAACTGATTTTCTGTTTCCAGGAGCAGTGAATGCTGGCACCAGATATTCTTGAGGTACCACAGAATTTCCCCATGTGAAGCTTGGACATAGATCATTAGTATGCAAGATGCCATGTAGTCACCTGCTCTGAGGAATTCCCTGCCTGAAAGGCATTGTCTCTTCATAATGGCCTGGAAGTATTATGTTAGAAAGGAGACTTTTCTTGAGAAAGGAATGCTTTTTGAAGTGAGGAATCCAGTAGAGCCCCCAGGAAAAGTATCCTAGTGGTAGGGTACGTATTGGATTTGTTAAGGTTTTTGGTGTTCCCTAAGAAAGAGACTATGGTGTGGGTGAAAGCCAGATCTTTGAGGAGGTTTAACTGATTTGTGACTTGTATGAGGCAGAGGCACTCATCCAAGGGTAGATTTGGATACCTCTCATTCTGCAGAAGGAAAGCACAGGGGGCAAACATTTTGAGAAGACCCTGGCAGCAGTAGACAAGCCAAAGAGAAGAGCAGAGAACTGAAACTTATTCATACCTGCTCTTTAGAGTAGAAAACTTCTGGAGGATTCTTCTATAGGAATGTGTAGGTAAGTGTCTATAAAGTCCAGAGTACCCATTACAGCCTGAAGGTTTATCATCAGGAGCAGCTTTTGAAGAGTAAACATTTTGAATTTGGGAACTAAGAGAGTGATTGAAGAAGGACAGATCCAGAATAGGGCACCAGAAGTAATCTTTCCTGGGGACCAGGAATAGCCTGGAGTAAAACCCATTTCCTATCTGGTTGGTTTGGTGCTAGTTCCACAAAGCCCTGTCTGCACAGATTCTGGATCTGAAACAATGGCCTCTCCACTTTGGTTTTGTGGTACATCGGGAAGGCCCAAGAATCTTAATGGCTTTTTTGAAAGTGAGCCTGTAGCCGTCTGAGATAACTTTCAGCACCTACTTGGAGGTGATAAAAGCCCAATTCTCCTTGAATAGGGAAAGTCTTCCTCCTACCTTTTCTAGGGTTAAGGGTGTGGTCTGAGTCATTGCTGACCTCCTCTAGGGCCCTGTGGCCTAGAACTCCCCAGCTTGGGTGTTCCTGATGACCACTTCCCTACCCTTTGAGATTGTTACTGCTGTCTATGAGGCCTTTCTCTGAGTTTTTCTCTGACTCTGCTTAGATTGTGAAGGAAAGGACCAATACTTGGTGGGAAAATTCCTACTAAATCTGGGTGGCTGGACTTGAAGTAGTCTAATAGTCTGCATGGATTTAGCTTTATCCTCCATCTTTTAAGACAGCCTCGGGTCCATAGATGGAGTCTTTATCCAGGGGTGCAATCTGGTAGCCTCCAGGTCCATCATACCCGCACCACAGCGCAAGGAGTGCTTAGTAACCTGGGCATTGAAATGGCAGAGATCCACCAGTTCCTTGGATGCATTCTTGCCTCCAGGGAGGAATTTTTTTCTCCACATATTTTCCAAGATACCTTGCTGGTATTTAATCATACAGAATTAGCAGTTGAGGGCCCTCATGGCCAGGGTAGAGAAAGTGTAAACCTTCTTTCTATGCCTGTCAAAGGTCCTGCTTTCTTTGTCTGTAGGTAGTGGGTTTTTAGAGGTACTAGCCTTAACTTCTGTGGGCCCAGAAGTGACCACCTTTAAGTCAGCAGTGGGGTTCTTGTAAAGAATTTCATGAGAGTTCAGTACCCTGCAAAACTTGTCTGTTTTTGAGAGGCTGGGGAAGTGAGCTTGGGTTGAGAGATGATTCCATGAAAACATCATCTACCACCTCCAAAACTGGAGGAATAGCCAGGGGTTTATGCTGCGGGAGATCTAGGAACTCAGTGAATTTTTTTTTTTTTACTTGGGGGGGTGTTCCTGTGCCTGACACTGGAAAAATTCTCTCGCAGCATGCAGTGTTTCCCCAATGGTAATGTCCTAAGGAGGTGAAGCAGAAGGTAAAACCTCTTCAGAGTCAGAATCTTCAAAGGAGGTAAGGAGGGGTTCATATTCCAAGACAGAGTCCTCACCTGAATAAGGACATTCTGAAAGGGCCTTAGGAGTAGGATCTCTCTCTTCTTTTATCATGGTGAAAATTCAGGGTGATAATGCCTGCTTCTGAACAGAGAAATGAGGTCCTCGGCCAGCCTAAGTCCTGTTGGTATACAGAGGGCAGAAAGCCATTAGGCCTAGACAAAGGTCCTGATGCTGAGCTCTTCCTGGGTGCAGCTTTTGTCTTAGGCCTGTGTGTCTGCACTACTCTGATACTAGTCTTTTGAAAGGAAGAAATGGTTGCTGGCAGATGCCCCGGGGGAGCATCGTCGGTTGTGGATCGTTTGCTGGAAACTGAAGCCCACATAGCGACTCCGGACCCGACCAATGAACTGTAAGCCAATGCCTGGGCAGAAGTAGAGGGACCCGAGAGCATGTTAGACTCTGAACTGGTATCAACGGAGGCCTGTGCCACCACCTTGTCACAGAAAGGGGCTGCAAAAGCGCCTCACCTTCCTCTGCAATGGTGAGCCTTGGGGGACTGGTGGATGGCGAACCTGTGTCTTTTTTCCTTCTTACACATCTAGGAACAACAGACGCCATCGCGCAATAGGAAGCAGATTGCTGACCAAGTTCTTAAAGAAAATTTTCACCCTATGCCTTACAGGTCTGGTATTGAAACAGGCGCACAGATAGCAATTAGGAACACTGCGGTTTGAGCCTAAGCATGCAACACACAAGGTATGCAAGTGTGTGGGATTTGTTTTCCACAGCAGAGACAGTTGTTAACTTTACCTGACATCAGAGAAATAGCTCCCAATGGGGCACTTAGTTTTTCAGAAGACTTCTCACTCCATTGCGGACTGCCTGACACACTCATTACTGCTCTGGGCCCTGACGGCAAGAAAGACTGGGGTCATAGCATTGGCTGGCTCCCTTTATACCCAAATGTACTGACATCAGGGCAAAGTGGCCCCTAGCCTTAGGAGAAGGGAATGTTTTACTCCTAACCAAGGGCTTCAGAAGCAGGAAATACCAAAAGTCAGGACTGCAACAATGAAACACAAAGAACATCTTGAAATACATGGGTCAGGGAGAACACTAGCCACCAGGGAGAACTGCAAGTATGTGGGTCAGGGGAGGGGACACTACCGACCAGCAAGGGCTGGAATATGCACATGCATGGTGTTTGAAAAATGGGCTTAAACTAAATGAAAGAAGTGAAGCATAGTAGTATTTCACAGAAAAATTGCTCCCACTTCCTAGGTTATAAATGGTATTCCTCTTCAGAGAGATACAGTCATTAAGAGACCTAGGTACTTGGGTTAAATATGTTGGTGGGGGGACACTAGCCACCAGGGAGAAACAGAAGTTATGCACTCACCATAACATGCCATGTTTGTTGTCCATCTCACCTACATTCTTGCTGGTTGGTTCGGAACCGATCATAGTTTCCAACTCGGCCTTTTAATAAAGCTCGAGAGCTTCCACTTGGCTCAAGGCTACACCCTATCCCATCATGCTTAGGGAAGATTACCCAGATCTTGTTATACAAGTCATATACATACATTCCAGGTACATTTACAGACGTATACTCTGCAAGACAAAAAAAAAGAGAATCAGAGAACATGAATTCCACATCTAATAAAGACCTCTTGATCCTCCAGGAGCGAAAGATGGGGAAGGAGGGTGGGATGCAAGAATGAAGGCGAGATGGACAATAAACATGGAACATTATGGTGGGTACAGAACTTCTTTATGTTATGTTGTCCTACCTCACCTTCATTCTTGCTGGTTGCGACAGCATCTTTAGCATCTTCTTTCTTGGGTGGCTCAAGGGAACAAACTCTTCAGAACTGTGGACCCCAAAAAAGCCCTGTTCTGGGAGGCCACACCTACTTTGTAATGAGTGATAAACGCATGAGGTTTTACCCATGTTGCTGCAGCACAAACTGAATCCATGGGCAACCTAGGTTGAAAAGCAGCTGAAGTTGAAATAGCTCTGTTGCCTGGCCTTTTATTTTTCCAGGCAGTTGTTTATTCTGAGAGGTATACGAGAATGTAATAGTATCTGTAAGCCATTTTGTTAGAATGACTTAAGATATCGGGGCACCCTTCTTTTTATCTGAAAAGGACACTAATTGGTCAAATTTTCTGAATTCTTTTGTTCTGTTTAAGTAGAAGCATAACTGCCTGTGTACATCCAACTGGTGAAGTTTGTATTCTGCCTTGTTGCCATGATTAGGGAAGAAGACAGATCAATGGATTGATTTAAGTTAGTTTCAGAACAAACTTTGGGAAGAAGTGAAGGATTAATTCTAAGGGAGAGACTGTCTTTATGGAAAACTAAGTAAGGAGAGCGTATGGATAGTGCTTGAAGTTCTGATACCCTCCTAGCTGAAGTGATGGCTACCAAAAAGACCGTTTTCCAGGTTAGAAATTTTAGATGTCAGGAAGAAGCTGGTCCATATGGCGGAAGGATCAAAGTAGACAGTACCAAATTGAGGCCCCAAGGAGGAGGTAGTTCTCTTACTGGTGGCCTTAACAAAAATGTACCTCTCAGAAAGGTCTTACATAGTCTGTGAGAATTTTTGAACACAAATTGCCAATGCGATAATTCAATATGGCGGCTAGTTGTACTCGAATGGTGACAGCTGCTGCTCCTTCATTAAAAGTTTTGGTAAGAAGTCTAAAATGCAAGCTACAAGGGCTGTGAAGGGGTCAATGTGATTGGCAGAGGCCCAACAAGAAAACCTTTTTCACTTGCTCACATAGAGTTTCTTAGTTGTGGTTTTATGAGATGAGACTAGAATGTGTTTTACAATGGTGGATATATTTGGAAGCCTGGCTAAGATTGGAAATGCAGCCAAGCTGTCAGTTTGAGGGTTTGGATTGAGGGGTGGAGATTCCCTGACTGATGAGTCAGAAGGTCTGGTACTGGGTCCAGAATCCAGGGTTCTACTTGTAGATGGGGCCAAAGGAAGGGGAACCAAATTTGATGAGGCCAGTATGGAATGATGAGTATTAACCTGCATCCCAATAACTTGGCTTTCTTTAGAACTTTGGGGATTAAAGGGAAAGGTGGAAAAGCATAAAGAAGACCTGGGGGCCAATCGTGTACAAATGTATCCCTTGGTGACTCCCCCGGTGGAGGGATCGGGGCAAAGTAGTTGCTGCATTTGGCGTTCATGGATGTGGCAAAGAGGTCGCAGCAAGGCTGGCCCCACATGCGAAAAATCTGATTCACAGTTTCCTGTTTCAGGGACTACTAGTGAGGCATTAGAATAGCTCTGCTCAATTTGTCCACTATCACACTGGATCTCTCCGGGATGTGCACTGCTATTAGAAAACGTTGGCAGGAGACTGCCCAATGTCAAACTCTCGGAGCCTCTCGACATAGGGGGTAAGATCTGGTTCTGCCTTGTTTGTTTATATACCACATGACTGACATATTGTCCGTCTGCATTGCAATTGTTCCTAGTGGAAGGGAGTTCTGAAATGCTTGCAATGCGAATAGCACCGCTCTCATCTCTAGGACATTGATGTGTAAGTGGTATTCATTGTCCTGCCAAGTTCCTTGGACAGTCTTTCCCAGAATGTCCCCCCACCCTATCTGGGAAGCGTCCATGGTCACTGTAGCTACTGGATGTGGGGGGATGAACGGTCTTCCCAGAAGTACCTAGGTTGATTGAAGCCACCAACGCAGGCCCCTCTTGCAGGAATCTGTAATAATAATCTCGTGGGACATGGGTAGCTCCTGCATGGACCACTGGGCAAAAAGTAACCACTGAAGGACTCTCGTGTGTAAGCGTGCAAGGAGTACTAGACTAATCGCTGCTGCCATCGTATTCAGTACCTTTAGAACAAACTTTGCCTGTACCTTGTTTTGAGTGAGTAAGAGGGATATTTGATGCCATAGCGTTTGAACTCTGTCGTATGTTTTGTCACCATGTCCTTTGTGTTTAAGTCTGCTCCTATGAATGAAATATGCTGTGATGGCAACAAGGTAGATTTTTCAAAATTTATTGTAATGTCCAGTTGAGAGCACAGATGAATGGTGGTGTCTCTTGCTTTGAATAGTAGATGCTCGGTGGTAGCAGTCAAGAGCCAGCCGTATAAATATGGAAACACTTGGACTCCTAGACATCTCAAGTGAGCTGCAACTACTGCCATGCATTGGTGCACACTCTGGGGGCTGCAGTGAGACCAAAGGGCAGAGGTCAGAACTGATAATGACTGGCTTCCAGCCGAAAGCGTAAGTGACTTCTGGATTGCCTTGTTCATTTTGATGTGGTAGTACACATCCTGGTGATCTATAGAGTAAATCCAATTGTCTTTTCCCAGAAAGGGAAGTATTGAATGCAGTGTTACCATATGGAACTTTGATTTTTTAAAGACTTCTTTAGTATGCTGAGATCCAAAATGGGGCTCCAGTCCCCTGTCTTTTTTGGAATAAAAAGAACCTTGAGTAAGTTGCGGATCCGATTTGATCGGTGGGGCCATTTTGAATGACTCTCTTCTTTAGCAACCTTTGAACTTCTATGGTTGCTTAATCCCTCTTACTGGGTGGAATGTCCGGGACTGATTTTTGTTGAGGGGTGGGGAGGAGAAGGATATATTGTATCGACTGGATATTATAGTCTGTACCCATTTGTCTTGTGTAATATCTAGCCAGGTTTTTTGGTACAGTGATAATCTCCCCCCGACTGCCTCCAGAGGAGGACAGGCGGGGCTCCTTTCGGGAGCACTGGAAAGGCCTACCACAGAACTACCTCTGTCACCCTGGTTTTGCAGGCCCCCTCTGCCACGAGGTCAGCATCTTCCATTATTGTTTCCCCATCTGCCCCAGGGGGAATAATCACCATGTGCATCTTGTAAAACTCTCTGGAATTTACGGAACCACATCCTTCCTCCCTTTTGACCTTTGGGGTAAGGTCTGGATAGGAGAGAAAAATATACTCCCACTGCAAGAGTCTTACCTTCCTGTTCACATCTGGTCAGAGTCTTTTACTTTAGAAACAAGAAGATAACCAGAGGCAGAGGAATACAAAACTCTTTATTAAAACAAAAAATGGTAAGCGCTTTCATGGTCATCCGCTTCTTCAAACCATACTACAAACAAAAGGATACAAGCCTTAGATTTGAGAGACATCCTCAGAGGGTGACTGTGGGGATCGTTCAGACTCATCTAAGTCTGTGTCCGAAGTGACAGACTCCTCAGGGGAATCTAGATGTTTCCTCTTACAAGTTCTCTTCCGCGGGACCTCTCCAGAGGGGTCCTCTGGAGAGGTTTCAGAAGAGAGCATCTCACCCAATGGGGCATCCTGGGGCATTGGTTCTCTATGTCTAGGGGGGAGGGATGGTAGAGCAGCAGACACTTTTGGGGGAAGAGTGCTTGGATCTGAGAGTGTAGCTGTCTGGGGTGACAGCATACTCCCCATGACCTCGAAGGCACTATGACCCGGATCCGTGGGAGCCTCCGGTTCTCAAGAGTCAGGAAACTTCCCCCGCACCAAGGAGGTGGGGTCCAAGGCTGATGTAGGCGCTGAGCTCACCTGCGCCGAAGCCCTGAGAGGTAGATTCGGATGCAACAAAAGTCATACCCGACTCTCCTCCGCGGACCTATCGGGCCGAAGAACTTGGGGCAGGTCTTGGGCCCAATGATTCCACTATAATCACATCTAACACTCCAGCTCCGAAGCCACTCGGGTCGGAGGAAGAATCAAAGAAAGGGTAGTGACAGTTGTCAGTTCCAATTCCTTTTGGGCTGGACTGGAAAGAATCTTGGTTAGAGCCGGTGTCCGTAGTAGCCTCCTGACCACCCACTCCACATCGTCATCAGACAGGCTCCTGGAGGATCAAGAGGACGGGGTCAATGACTTGATACTTCTAGCCACTGACTGTAAAACCGATGACTGTGGAACTGAGGAGACTGGCTCCAGAGCTGGGGACCGGTTCTGACTAGGACTCCTGGTCGGTCCAAAATAACTGGTGGAGCCGAAGGAGTTATTTTTTCTGGCCCAAAAGCCTTCGGGTCCAAAGCTGTGTCTTTGGCCTGTTTTTTTCAATGGCTCAGAAGCTGGAGCTGATGAAGATGCTCTCTTGTGAGACTTGTCCGATTTTGGAGAGAGAGAAGTTTGAGAGGAGGTCTGATTCCCTTCTAGTGCCTCCGAAAAGGGAACTTTCAGCAATCCCGACTATAAACTTATTTTTTCATTCCAGTAAGACCCTGGAACTAAACCCATGACAAATAGAACACGAATCTTGTAGGTATACAGCGCCCAAACAGTACACACAGCTAGTGTGCCCGTTGGTCAAGGACATCTTTTGAGAGCAAGAATCACACTTCTTGAAGCCTGATTGCTTTGTTTCTTTCCCGTCTTTAAACATTATAGCAAACAACAAATTCCTGTCAAGAAAACTACTATAACTGTCACAAACCGCTAAATAGTTACTAGAAACAAAGAGTTTTTTTTTTTTTTTTTTTAAAGTCAGCTATATTTAAACAGTCACACACACACAGTAAGGAGAAAAAGTGGGCTAGAGGAGAAGTCACTAATTTAAACGACAATCTCCTCTAGCAGAGGAGACGTCTCTAACTTAAACAATGAAACCTATTGAGAAAGGGGAAGAAAAGAGAAGCCCTCTAATTTAAACGGGCTTAAGGAAAAAAACAAACCCTCTAACTCAAACGGGTTTATTAACGAAAGACCGAAGGAAAAATACTTTAATTTTAGACAGAAACGGGATAAGGAATTAACTATGGGCCTAGCAAAAGCGACGGCCAGCAACAAGAAGAAAAATGAGGGACTAACCAAAAAGTGAATCCTAAACAACATAGTATCTAAATCACCACAACAATATTAATACAACAGATAACAAGAGAACAGTATAATAAGAAAATTATTCCACTTAGCCTAAGCCTAGTGAGAAGCACTCAATCTTGTTTATCGGCAAACGAGATCTCGGTAATCTTCCCTAGGCATGATGGGATAGGTTGTAGCCTCAAGACAGCGGAAGCTCTGAAGGTTTAGTAGAAGGCCGAGTCAGAACCGATGATTGGTTCCGAACCCAACCAGCAAGAATGAAGGCAAGGTAGGACAACATAGCATCTCTACATTTTGTACCCGAATACCATTGCTCTTACTGAGGATCAGGAGGGAAAGCCTAGAAACAAGGGGACCTATTAATTTTATTTTAATACCATACACACAAAACATAGCTTAGGGGAATGCTAGACACCAGAGATAACCTGTCATATCTGCAATGGCACTTACACATAATGGGGAAGGGGAAAGTTTGCTTAATAATAATAATCATAACAAAATAAAGAAAATATATAGACAAAATGGATAATATTAATTATTGTGCCCCTTTAAAGCACTATAAGGGAAATGAACTCTTCACCCTTTGCACAGTATACCTCAACATTAATTTACTGTGCAGAGAAGTTAGTGCAGGAGTTTTTTTTTTCTTTGTTTCTTTCTACACATATAAATACTGAGGATCGCAGGTATTAGTTAATGCCTGAAACAATTGGTGATGTACAAAAATGAGGGACCTGGAACACTAGGCTTTCCTCTCAAATTAGTAGTGCAGAACAGGACAAAATATGGGGAGGGATTTGAATTAAGCCACCTACAAACTGAGAAAGTTACTAGTCTGTAAACTAAGAAAATACGGGTGGAGGAAAAACGGCCACGACAACAAGTTTATTTTAAGCGCTTTTCGTCGGTTACAACAACTGACTTCATCAGAAAAAAACATAGTTGTGAAATCATGAATATATCCAAAATCACTTAATTAGTGCATTAAAATTTAGAGACACACCAGTTCCTAACTCCTATTATTAAACCTATTCAAAAGTTAAAAATGACATTCAATAAACCATTCCTCCATTAAAAAATATCAAACAATATAGTATAATAATATTAAAAAATACTGACTTGTGATGAGACATCTGGCAAAAGTCAATCAGAAGGTAGTAGTACATAATTACTAAGAGTACCCTAGTAAATGACAATTTAATAGCAACACCCTAACAAATATTTGTGTAAATATATATATACCTGCTGGCAAAAGGTGCATTAAATTAGACGTGAGAAACATGTTTTTTATTATTGTTTATTTATCTCTTTAAACTGTTAAGTTTTAACATACAACCCCGATCGAACAGGAGTCATTAAGACCAGGGAAACAATAAGCATTCAGTCTGACCTGCCATGTTAACTCCTGCTCGTCGAGTTTAAGACGTCTTGGTCCACCTCCAGGGTCGACCTTAACCTGATCAATAACCATAAATCTAAAACTATGGTTCGTATAGATGTGTGCTTAGCAAGTGCATTTTCCAATTTACCTTTTCTGATAGCGTATATATGCTCATACATCCTATCTCGCAATCTTCTCTCCGTTTTGCCTATGTAAAATCCCAAACATAATATACAACGGGCTAAATAAGTAACGAATGTAGAATTACAGTTGTATCTATCCTTCAATTTATATGTTACTCCATTTACATGGAAAGGGTTAGATTCATTTATATATTTACAATAATTACAGTTCAAACACTTGTACATAACAGGATTCTTGACAACTACTGTATCCTGTCTTTCAAGCAATGATTTAAGGTTCTTCCCCTTCCTATAGACTACATTAGGTGCTACACCTATTTTCTGGTGAATTTCAGGGTACGTCTTAAACAAGTCCCAGTTTTTCCTTAAAATAGAAAGACAGTGTTTACTGTTTGTACTGAATGTAGTTATAAAATTTATTGTAGTTTTAATGTCCAATCGGCCTACATTTTCAACTTCATCCAGGTTAACATCAGAACTTGTATTCTCTGTAGGCAAAATGCCTTCATTTAAAGAGGGTGACGTAGGTCTTATACTTAAAAGTGGTACGTACACTTTATTTTTTATTTTTTATGACACTTCTTGAATAAGTGAATCTAACAGTAGTTCAGGATACCCTCTATGGAGGAACATGTTCTTAATAAGCTCGCACTCGTCCAAGAAATCCTCGTCCAGACTGACCATTCTAGAGGCACGTACCAATTGCCCCTTGATGACTGACCTCTTTTGGTGAAAGGGGTGACTACTAGTGTAGTGGAGGAAGGTGTTCGAGTATGTATTCTTCCTAAATATCCTAGCTGTAAAATTGTGTAAGACATAATTTTTGATTAGCAGGATATCAAGGTAGGCAATAGTGTCACAATTAAATGTGGATGTAAATTGGAGAAAGTCAGTGGTATTATTAAAATAATCTAACACTGACCTACTATCATCTTCATTCCCTTTAAACAGGATGAAAATATCATCCAAAAATCTAGTATAGAAAATGAAGGACTCCAAAAACTTATTGCCTTTAAAAACATGTTCTGCTTCCCAGTAAGCCATTACCAGGTTAGCTATACTCCCTCCACAGGGCGACCCCATAGCTACCCCTATTTTCTGCAAGAAGAATTTATTTAGGAACATAAAATAGTTGTTAGTCAAAATCAGATCAATAAGTAGTGAGACCAATTCAATTTCCCTAGCTGGTGCATTGTGTTTTTTGAGCATAAGAGTAACCCATTCCAATGCTATATCCTGAGGGATACTAGTATACAAGTCCTTTACATCAATGGTAAGGAAGTTATAGCAAACATTAAACTCAAATGATCCTATCTTATCCAAAAAAGACCACGAATCCTTACATATTTGGGACTCCTTGCTAAGGTATTTCTATTAGGGACTGGTGTGTCTCTTTAAATTTTAATGCACTAATTAAGTGATTATTGTATATATTCATGATTTCACAACTATGTTTTTTTTCTGATTAAGTCAGTTGTAACCGACGAAAAGCGCTTAAAATAAACATGTTGTCGTGGCCATTTTGCCTCCGCCCGTACTTTCTTAGTTTACAGTTTGGTTTGCCTGTTTGCGTTTTTTTAAAGTTACTAGTCTAGCAGCTTTTGCACTACCCTGGAATTACTGAAAGATAGGAAATGTGAAACTGTCCTGTCTGGCATTAATTCATCATCTTCTTTCGGCAGTTCCCGTTAGGGGTTGCCACAGCAGATCATCTGTTTCCATTTCTTCCTGTCTTCTGCATCTTGCTCTGTCACACCAACCACTTGCATGTCCTCTCTCAACACATCCATAAATCTTATCTTAGGCCTTCCTCTCTTCCTGTTACCTGGTAGCTTCATCCTTAGCATCTTTTTCCCAATATACTTAGCATCCCTGCTCAGCACATGTCCAAACCAACGTAATCTTGCCTCTCTGGCTTTGTGTCCAAACCTTCCAACCTGAGCTGACACTCTAACATACTTATTCCTAATCCTGTCCACCCTCGTCACACCCAGTGCAAATCTTAACATCTTTAACTCTGCCATATCCAGCTCTAACTCCTGCCTTTTTGTCAATGCCACTGTCTCCAACCCATATAACATAGCTGGTCTCACTACCCTCTTGTAGACCTTCCCTTTCACTCTTACTGGTACTCGTCTGTCACAAATCACTCCTGACACTCTTCTCCACCCACTCCATCCTGCCTGTACTCTCTTCTTCACCTCTCTTCCACACTCACCATTACTCTGAACTGTTGATCCCAAGTACTTAAACTCATCCACCTTTGCCACTTCTCTTCCCTGCATCCTCATCATTCCTCTATCCTCCCTCTCATTCACACACATATATTCTGTCTTAGTCCTGCTGACCTTCATTCCTCTTCTCTCTAGAGCATATCTCCACCTCTCCAGGGTCGTCTTCACCTGGTCCCTACTCTCACTACAGATCACAATGTCATCTGCAAACATCATAGTCCACGGGGACTCCTGTCTGATCTCGTCTGTCAACCTGTACATCACCAATGAAAATAAGAAAGGGCTCGGAACTGATCCTTGATGTAATCCCACCTCCACTGTAAATGCATCTGTCACTCCCACCGCAGACCTCACCGCTGTCGCATTACCTTCGTACATATCCTGTACCACTTTTACATACTTCTCTGACACTCCGGACCTCCTCATACAATACCACAACTCCTCTCTAGGCACCCTGTCATATGCTTTCTCCAAGTCTACAAAAACACAATGCAACTCTTTCTGACCTTCTCTGTACTGCTCTTTCCTGGCATGAAACCATACTGCTGATCACTAATCATCACGTCCCTTCTTAACCTAGATTCCACTACTCTTTCCCATAGCTTCATGCTGTGACTTATCAATGTAATCCCTCTGTAGTTACTACAGCTCTGCACATCACCCTTATTCTTCAAAATCGGTACCAAAACACTTTCTCCATTCCTCAGGCATCCTCTCACTTTCCAAGATTTCATTAAACAATCTGGTTAAAAATTCCACTGCCATTTCACCTAAACACCTCCATGCTTCCACAGGTATGTCATCTGGACCAACAGCCTTTCCATTCTTCATCTTCTTCATAGCTATCCTTACTTCCTCCTTGCTAATCCATTGCACTTCATGATTCACTATCCCCACACCATCCAACCTTCTCTCCCTCTCATTCTCTTCATTCATCAACCTCTCAAAGTACTCTTTCCATCTGCTCAACACACTCTCCTTGCTTGTGAGTATATTTCTCTCATTATCCTTTATCACCTTTACCTGCTGCACATTTTTCCTAGCTCAATTCCCTCTGTCCAGCCAATCGGTACATGTCCTTTTCTCCCTCCTTAGTGTCCAACCTTTCATACAACTCTTCATATGCCTTATCTTTAGCCCTCACCACCTCTCTCTTTGCCATACACCTCATCTCCTTATATTACTGTCTACTTTCTTCATCTCTCTGACAATCCCACTTCTTCTTTGCCAACAGCTTTCTCTGTATACTCTCCTGAACTTCCTCATTCCACCACCATGTCTCCTTGTCATCCTTCCTCTGTCCAGATGTCATACCAAGCACCTTTCTAGCAGTCTCCCTTACTAGCTCTGCTGTAGTTATCCAGCTATTTGGTAACTCTTCACTGCCACCCAGTGCCTGTCTTAACTCATCCCTGAAATCCACCTCACAATTACCCTTTTTCATTTTCCACCATTTGATCCCTGGTGCACTCCTCACACTCCTCTTCCTCTTCTTGATTACCAACGTCATCCTAGAAACCACAATCCTGTCTGGCATTAATAAGTGACTGAAATAATTTGTGATTTATGGGGGCAAGAGAAAGGACACATCACAAATGTTCTGCCAACACAGGGGCAGGTAGAGGGTACTTGGTGTGTGCATTTGATGAGTGTATGGGAGAGTGAATGGGGGAATGCTTGTGCTGATACATTGTGGCCTTCAACACTTACCTACTGTGGAAGTGTTGATCTGCACTTCATGGTAGTTAATGGGATTCAGAGACATGCAAATTAACTCCAAGATGTCTTTCCGCATTGTGACTAAGGTGTTTCTGAAATGTAAAATACCGCATCATAGTAACACGGACTTTTCACTATGGGACTTATTGTTAGTGTTAGGGATTTTAATGACTCCCTGTGTTTGTGTTGAGGTGCTGCAGAACACTGTAAAAGTCAGGCATGTGTAGTAGCATCATTAATATGAAGAACATCTGTCACATACCATATCAGTTTGTTTGAGTATTAACTGGTTGTCAGTAAACATGAGGCAGTCTCTACATTGCCTCAGGATGTCCATATCCACCAAGGTGGTAATGGTGATAGTGGGGAAAGTTCATATCCATGAAACAGACCCTTTTTTATTGATCAGACAGTCGGGGTGAGCATATAAAGCAATGTCAGGAGTATCTGATTTGTAAGTCTGGGGACAGTGCTTGCCACTGCAAACTAGTTAAACTACTTGTCCTTTGTGCAACTAGGTATTAGTGAAATTTCAGTTGTGCTTTTACAGGAAAAATGTCACTTATGGTGTGTGTGTCTGTACAGGGCACTGCCAAACACTTGAGGAGAAACTAACTGGATGGTGCAGTGGTGCAGCAGACAACAAGAGGTTTCCTGGTTCAATTCTCAGCTGGGGTGCCTTCTGTGCATCCACTGAAAATTGGCTTGTTCCAAGTCTGACTTTCAAACAAATGTTAAATAAATAATGCATAGACCCTGAAAATTTAAGGCTGAAATATTTAGCGAGATATTCTGAATTTAGAAACAGCAAGCAGTACTTACTGAAAATAAATAATTAATTTGTCAAGAATGATGAAAAGGGGAGTTGTGTGAATGGCTACTGCCTGAATACTACTAGTGCTCACTGTGCTGGGATACAGTGCTCCTTTTCTTCTTCTCTCAGCAGGAGCAAAACATTAGTACCATTCCCAAGATGAGAAGCAGGCCACAGCCTGTTTGGTGATGAACAGTCTTGTGCCAGATGATGCAACAGTTTGTAGGCTTGTTGTAGTCTTTTCCAGGCAGATGCCTTGAATAGCAATCAGAACAATCAGGAACATCAAGCACAGACACTCGCTGCCCAACCAGAAACAGTCAGGAGCCAATGCACTCTGCTCCTTCTCACTAGGAGTAGAATATAAGCACAAATTCCAAGCTGTTACCTATGAAGCTGTTATTAGGCTTTATGGTGACCAGCAATCTCCAGAAATAATGCCCCTCTACTCCTTCCCTCACCAAGAGAAAACAGAAGCATAAATCCCAAGATGACTACTGAGAGGCAGAATGTGTGCTCTCCAATAACTGGTGGACTTACAATAGATGTTTAAAGGTAAAATTAAAAAAATGGGTTAACATCCTAAGCATTGCAGTGTGCACTAAGCAGAAGCTATGAAAACTTTAGCTGTCTAAGTAGAGAGCCACTAATTTTAAAATAACCAAATAGGCTGAAAAGGGATGGACATGTTTGTATTCTAGTTCTATGGAATACAGTAGGTTGGACAATAAATTTAAATAGTTGAAGGGGGAGTGATTTCACAAAATGATAACTATGTGCTTACAACAGCCAGTGAAAGGGGAGAGGGAAGGAGATATGTGATCAAATTAACATAAGGGGCAGGCAACTAGAAAGACAGTTGTGTTTAAGAACACAATAGCAACAGGGTGGGAGAGTGGAAAAAGTTTTAAAAAATTATGTGCGACTCACAAGAGACACAGATGTGGTCTGTTTCCAAGTTTTAGGCCATAGCAAAATTAATTTAAAATGGGTTGTGAAAGCCAAACACACTCTGGCAAGGCTTATAAATGCCCTAGGGCAGATAGCCTAGTATGAACCTATGAACCTAAATGACATTTCCAAATGGCAAAATGAATGCTTTGCTGCATAAGATACTTCATATTTTAAACTAGGCAATTTATTAGCATAATCAAAGGTATTAAAATGATTCGAACAAATACAACACTCTAAACTGGAAACATCAGTTCAGCCAGATCAACTTACAGTACCAGTCTGAGCAATAAAAAAATGCAGCTATAAAGCTATTGTCTCTGAATGAATTTTGTGATGTCAAAAATATCAATGCATGCTTCAAAATACACACTGCTGCTCAATTAACATGCTCACCAGCAGTACAGTTCTTTGACAAAATAGGTACTGAGACAATGAAACCACACAACTGATTAAACTAAAAATAAAGTACTAGAAAACATGACATCAACTTCTTCAGATGGTATCAGTGCAATAATTTCACATTTGCAAGCAATACTGAAAGCACAGGCTCTAAGAAGACCAGAAAGGTGCTGAAAAGAAAATGCATCTCCTTTATTCATACTGCTGAAATAACAGTATCGAACTGGAGCAACACAGTTAGTGGCATTATCAGCAAAGTACACCCAGAACAAGCACTTCCATCCACAGAGAGATTCCCTCAGGCTGTATACACCACCTTTAAAGAATACTTTTAAAAATTCAAGAGACTGCAATTACCAAAATGCTAATGCCCTTAGAGACATAATTTGAAAATTCAACATTTCATTAATACCAGTAAGATTACAAGCATTTGTGCAAACTTGCCAAGCAATGATAACAATGACAAAGTGCATAAAAATGTAAGAAAACAACATAGTGCCTTGGTAACAGACCTTCCAAAGTTGCATCCAAAATGGACTACAAAAAAAAAAACTCTAATACTAAAATCAATCAATGCATTAGTGAAGTAAACAATCATTTCATCACATCAAAACCTTCCAATTAAAATCAGCCTTAGAGTATTAAATTTCATTATAATTTAAGCTTCCTTCCTAATATATTTTTACTGTACTTTGATCAACTACACACACATTTATACATTTGACTCTAGACTGTAGTTTTCAAAACTTCAATATTATGCTTATCACTAAAATGAATAGAAATAAGACTATAATCTACATGTTTTATACGTTTCTAATATGCTACTGTAATCTTTTTTTTAACTATCTTTTATTCTCCTCACTATAAACCAGAGTGCAGGGGCATTTTAAAGCATACACTACACCTTCAGAATTACAATCACACCTTTACAAAATTTTAGAATATTTACCATTAATATATCCTTTTTGGGTAATTACATATTTCCAATTAAAACACTTACTACAGAAGTATGTACCTCTGTCTTCCAATCTCAGAGTTATTTGATTTACTGACATAATAGCACTATTTACTAAAGAAATATACTTTGGGTCTATTATATGAAAAAAAACTGGCATTTCCAAAAAAAAGTCTCTCAAATTTCCACCAGAAATAATATTCCAATATTTCAAAAAAAAATTATATTTGATATATATATATATATATATATATATATACACACACACACACACACACACACACACACACACACACACACACACACACACACACACACACACACACATACATATATACACACACACACACATACATACATTTTTTCACGGTATCAGTAAACAAATTATTTTCTAAAACAACATAATATATATTTGTATCATTACCTTTCTGCCCATAAATCAAACATTTTAAAGTGCTGGCTATTCAGACGGGTTTTTCAATATACTTTCTCTACATCACTAATACAGTAATCTCTACATAAAAACTTTGAAGTAATATTAGCTGCTTCAACTTTAACATCAATCCAATTTGAACAAAGCCATTTAGCTCTACTATATTCACCAACAGGTACTACAAAATAAAAAGAATTTGAAATACCAAGTTTATGAATTTATTTTGTTCCAATCATAGAATCGCATCTATCACATAAATTTATATTCTGTTTATGATATTTATAAGTAAATTTGAGAACAAATCTATTATCCTGAAGATCTGTAAAAAGTATCTTGAAATTTAGCCATACATTGGATGACCCCAACTACAAGAAAATATAAAAAACTGACAACATACAACAAACTCTTAAAATGAATGGGCAAAATTATCTATTTCAAAGAAACCCATTAATACATTAATAAATTAGCACAAGATGGAGCAAAGGGAGCACCCACAGCTATACATATCCTTTGTTTAAAAATTATTAAGCACAAATATGACAAACAAAAATCAACAAATTTGAAAATCACTACTATGACAACAATCACCCAAAAATATACAACAACTTCAAAGTCAGTCACAATGCTTAATACTTGAATATAAACTTGTAACATCTATTGTTAAAAAAATATATCCTTGTGACATACAACAAACTTAACATAAAAGTATCACACATACAAGATTTTAAATTTAATACATACTAACATAAAACCACATTTCCCCCTCTAAGATCCATTTTCACATACACAATTACATAATAAAACATCAGTTAAAAAGCAGCCCAATGCCACTGGAAAGCCAGCAAGAAAGCATGCGTTTATTATCTGGTGAGTTAGTAGTGTTCGTTATAACTAGTAGCCATCTAACAGAACATTTTAATGGGAATAAAATATTTAGAAATAAATCAGTTTTCGAGGCTTTCAGGACAAAAAAAAACTAACAGCAAGACAAATCTTACCTTAAATATTCTTAAATATTCTGGCAATACAGAAGCAAATTTACTTATTGTGTAATCACTGGCCTCTTCATTCTGATCTAGTGCTTTACTAATGCTTTTCCAGAGAATAACTACTATCTCTAATAAACTGGCCATAGTAGATGCATCATGTGCCGACAAGACTTCATCCAGCACCTGTAACAAAGACAAAGTTTCTCAAATCACAGATACACAGAATGAAATTTAGGTTTCAACCCAAGAACAACAGAAAGCATAAGTCTAGTATGTCAGGGAAATTAATACTGCAAGCAATAATGAAATAAATAGGTCTGAAGATAACTTCTACTCAAACAAGCCCTAGAAGCGAAAAAAAAACAACTTATGGATTAACTGTTTTACTTTTCAGACAAAGCTATATAAACTATGATTACATATAAATCCCCAAACTCAAATGGACTTCTGGCCACATCATACTGCTTGCTCTTACCCTGCAATTTACTATTCCCAGATGTAAATTACAAATCCGCTCAAGCATGTTTTTTTTCTCAGTTCTGCAATAAAAATCTAATATTTTGTGGCAGCAAAGACAACCAGTGCAAGAACTGTAATTACAAGTAGCTGCAATCATGCAGAAACATATCAAACCCCCTTCATATTTCAAACATTTGTACACATTTTAATGAAAATACAGAAAGGAGTATGCTACATTCACACAAGACAGGAGGCAATAAAAGGCAGGAAACTCTACAGGTAAAAACTTTTACACAGTTTAAATAATGCTGAGAATACTTCAACGCATGCAAAGCAGCATGCTATTAAAAAAATAACAGAGCCTTCCCCAAGTTTCACAAAGTTTCATAAGCTTCATAAATGTATATAACATGTTCATTGGTCATTATTATTTGCCCATTTTAAATTATTTAAAAGTTCATTTATGTCACTGAAATGCTAGTCTGAACATGCAATGATACCAGTACAGCTGCATATTTATTGGACCAGCAAACTTTGCTCAAAAGCCTAGTGGAAATACCAAATTTAAAAAAATAGACCTAAAACCTAACAGAAATCATAACAAAAAGCTCAAGTCTCGAGTGTTCTAAAGCCCTAGAGGCAAGTACTCAAACTGTTTTCTCCATAAAAGTAACACAGCCATCATTCAGTTAGCCAGCTCATAATCTAGTTAAAAATATAAGGGTAGTTTTCATGTCCAAGTAAGGCACTATACATTGCATGATGAAACAAAAATATCAGATGCCTTGGCGAAAACATTTATGTAAAACTTTAGCATTTCAGTAAGAAAAAAATCTGCTAGTGTATGCTTTAATTAGGCAGTTCACAATATCTTGAATTGGATTTTCTCCAAAACTTTTAAACTATTTTCATTCACGGTGGGATACTGGACTTCTATTTTAAGTGCACTCTTTTCTGTAAACAGAGTGGAGAGTCTTTCACTGAGTGATGGATGAGACTGAAGACTGAATACTGGCATGATCTAAAATTAGAAGTTATGAACATACCAAAATGTTCCACGTTAGATGTCTTCTCTCGCCTTCTTTCTTGCTGGATGGTTCGGAGCCGATCCTTGGCTCCGACTCGGCACTTGCTAAGCTCGAGAACTCATTTTACCAGCTCGAGGCAACCCTATATCCCATGATGCAAGGCATGACTACCTCAGATCTCGTTTGGTAGCTAGAAGAAAAACCCTGCCAAAAACACTTCTTCCCCAGGAAGAAGAAAACTAACTGTAGGAGAAACTAGGCCAATAGGCACTAACAATAAAGACTCTTCCTACTGGGAACTCTTGGAAAGAGTGACCACACCCTCAACAAAAGGAAGGTACAACCTCAAGATCAGTCCAGGCCAGGGGGAAGGAGGGAGGGACGCAAGAAAGAAGGCGAGAGAAGACAACTAACATGGAACGTTATGGTATGTACATAACTTCTAAATGTTAAGTTGTCAAACTCGCCTTCATTCTTGCTGGATGGGACCACATCCCTAGCACCTCTATCCTGGGTGGCTCAATGGAACAGACTCTTGAGAACTGTGGAACCAAACCTAGCCCTGTCCCTAGAGGCCAAATCCAATTTATAATGAGAGACAAAGGTGTGAGAGGAGTGGCCCAAGTGGCTGCTGCACAAATGGTGTCAATAGGTAGCCTATCCTGAAAAGCTGTGGATGTGGATAGGCTCCTGGTAGAATGTGCTTTTGATTTTGAGGATAGTTGCTTGCCTCTAAGATGATAAACAAAAGAAATGATAGAAGACAGCCACCTGGATAAGGTCACTTTAGAGACTGGGAGACCCTTTCTGTTCTCTGCATAGGAAAGGAATAGTTGATCAGATTTTCTGAATTGTTTGGTTCTGTCCAAATAATATCTGAGCTGACGATGGACATCCAAGCAATGAAGTTTTTGTTCAGCTTTGTTTAAATAATTGGGGAAAAAAAACTGGCAAATCAATAGATTGGTTAAGATTCGTCTGGGAAGCAACTTTGGGCAAAAAAGATGGATTAGTTCTTAAAGACACCCTATCTTTGTGAAAAACCAAGTAAGGGGAACGGACACAGAGGGCCTGAAGTTCAGAAACCCTTCTAGCTGAAGTAACAGCAACCAAGAAAATTGTTTTCCAGGAAAGAAACTTTAAGGAGCATGTAGCAGCCAGTTCGAAGGGGGGTAGAATCAAGGATGCCAGCATTAAGTTCAAATCCCATTGCGGAGGAGGATCTTTGATTGGAGGCTTCAGAAGAAAAATACCTTTCAGAAAGGCTTTGCAAAGCTTGTGGGACATAATGCTTTGATCCACTAACCCAACATGAAAATTAGAGATTGCTGCCAATTGGACTTTAACTGTAGAAGAAGATCCTGATTGAAAAATCTCTGCTAAGTCGTCCAAAACTGAATGCAGTGGAGCAGTAAAGGGAACTATGTGTTTAGACTTTGCCCAGAAAGAAAAACGTTTCCACTTACTAGCATAAATCTTTCTGGTGGAGGACTTTAGGGAAGCTACTATGATGTTTCTAACGGGGTTAGAGATCATAGGAAGCCTGGCTAAGGAAGGAAGTGGAGCACCCAAGCAGTGAGGTTGAGAGAATGAATGGCCCGGTGCGGATGATCCGACTGGTGGGTCAGAAGATCTGGGACTGGGTCCAGATGCCAAGGCTGGGCCAGAAGATGATGATGCAGGGACGGAAACCAAATTTGTCGAGGCCAGTAAGGGGCAATGAGGATCAACTTGGCTCTTAATACGGTAGCTTTCTGAATAACTTGTGGTATCAGTGGAAATGGAGGAAAAGCATACAGAAGTCCCCGGGGCCAATCCTGGGTTAGAGAGTCTCTCGGGGAATGGCCTGGTAGAGGAAAGAGGGTGAAGAAGTCTGGGCATTTGCTGTTTTGGGGTGCAGCAAAAAGGTCGCAGGAAGGGAAGCCCCACTTCTGAAAAATCTCTTCTACTACCGATTGTTTGAGAGACCATTCGTGTGGCATGAGAATAGCTCTGCTCAGTCTGTCCGCTAAGAGGTTGGATCTCCCGGGGATATGCGTTGCTATCAGAAACCGATGAGAGGAGATCGCCCATTGCCAAAGTCTGAGAGCTTCTCGACACAGTGGGTAGGACCTGATCCCGCCCTGCTTGTTGATATACCAGACTACAGACATGTTGTCCGTCTGAACTGAAATAGTCCCTAAGGGAAGAAAGTCGTTGAGGGCTTGCAACGTTAAAAGCACTGCTCTCATCTCTAGGACATTTATGTGCAGATGGTATTCTATGGGTTGCCAAGTCCCATGGACCATCCTGCCCTGATCATGCCCCCCCCACCCGATCAGAGAGGCAGCCGTAGTAACTGTGGCAACCGGAACTGGGGGAAGAAATAGTTGGCCCTGACGGAGCAGAGTAGAAGACATCCACCAGGTCAGATGACTCTTGCATGACTGCGTGACAAAAATCTCGTGACTCATGGGGAGTTGCTGGAATGACCATTGAGCGAACAACATCCACTGCAGAAGACGCATGTGGAAGCGGGCTAATGGCAGAAGAACAATGGCCGCAGCCATAAGGCCCAGAACCTTGAGGACAAATTTGGCTCTGATCTTCTTGCTGAGTAATATGATCCGAACATACTTCTGAATGTCCAGAATTCTTCGTTCTGTGAGTCTGGCTGACATGCTGACAGTGGTTAATTCTGCGCCTATAAAGGTAATAGATTGGCAAGGCGACAGAGAAGATTTTTCAAAATTTATTGAAATCCCCAATTGCTTGCAGACTTGCAGAGTGTGGTCTCTGGCCTTGAGAAGTTGATGCCTGGTGGTGGCGGAGAGGAGCCAGTCATCTAGATATGGA
This sequence comes from Protopterus annectens, assembly GCF_019279795.1. Taxonomy (NCBI): domain Eukaryota; kingdom Metazoa; phylum Chordata; order Ceratodontiformes; family Protopteridae; genus Protopterus; species Protopterus annectens. Next base: position 69,209,119 of record NC_056729.1, read on the forward strand.
AACACCTGGAATCCTTGATGTCTCAGATGAGCCGTAACCACTGCCATGCATTTGGTAAACACTCTGGGGGCTGTAGTGAGGCCAAAGGGCAGGGCTCTGAATTGAAAATGACTGGACCCCAGCCGAAAGCGGAGAAACCTTCTGGAGCGCCTGTGAATCTTTATATGATAGTACGCATCCTGAAGGTCTATTGAGCACATCCAGTTGTCCTTGCCCAAAAAGGGTAGAATGGACTGAAGCGTGACCATCCGGAACCTTGCCTTCTTGACAAACTTGTTTAGTTTGCTGAGGTCTAAAATTGGTCTCCAATCTCCCGTCCTTTTGGGGACCAAAAAGAATCTTGAGTAGGTGCTGGATCCTACTTGGTCTGCTGACACTATTTGGATGGCTCTTTTTGCTAGGAGTTTTGATACCTCCTGTTTTGCCAATTCCCTTAGACCGGGTGAGACATCTGGAAGGGAATGATGAGGAACGGGATACCTCTCGAAAGGGATATTGTAGCCCTCGGATATGATCGACTGTACCCATTTGTCTTGAGAGAGGGAATGCCAGGCTATTGGGTACAGTGACAATCTTCCCCCGACTGCCTCCAAGGATGGGCAGTCGGGCAACACGTCAGGGATGCTGGGAGGGTTTATCAGGGAGAGTCTCCCTGCTACCCTGATTCTGCGGACCCCCTCTGCCCCTAGGGTGGTGCCTATTATTATTACCCCCTCTGCCTCTGGGGGTAAACTGACCGCGTGTGTCCGGCGTGACTCCTTGAGATTTACGGAACCACATTTTCCCTCCCTTCTGACCCTTTGGATAGGGTCTTGAAGGGGTGGAGAAATGGACTCCTACGGCAGAAAGGGTCTTGCCATCTTGCTCACACCTGGTCAATGTATCCTTCACCTGAGGCCCGAACAAAGCCGAACCGTCAAAGGGGGTATTGGTGAAGGACGCCTTAAAAGGGTCTGCAAAATTACAAAGCCGCATCCAGGCCTGACGCCTAAGTGCCACTCCTGTGCCTGCGGCCCTACTCGCCCCATCGGCTGCATAAGAAATGAGCCGCATGGAGGAGTTAGTCAAAGAATTGAGGATTCCTAGCTGTGAGGCAATCTTTTCCTGAGCCCCAGTGGCCAAGGATCCTGAACCACTTCACCTAGTTCCTTGAGAATGTCTCTCTGAAGTCTGGTAAAGTGACAAAGGTAGTTCAGCGAACGCATAGCAAAGGTCACTGAAGAAAACATCCGCTTGCCGTACCTATCCATGGTCCTAGAATCCTTATTAGGAGGATGGACAGGTACCGAAGGATCAGCAAGTTCCTTCTTGGTGGCCGCCGCCACCACCATGGCATCAACAGGAATGCCCTTAGAAAGAAACTGTTTGTCTGCAGGGGCTGTAATGAATTTGGAGGGCCTCCTAGGAACTGGTTCCACAGAACTGGGCTGCCCACGCCTTACGAGCCACTACTTGCATGAGTGGGTCGAAAGGCGGAGACACCCAGGAGGTGGAGGGTCGAGATCCGAAAGCCTCCAGGTATACCGACTCATCGTCGGAGGGGTTAATGGAAGGCCAGTTCCCCCTCTGCTTAAGGAGTTCCAGGATGTCTGAAAAGGAGACATCCTCAGAGGGGGACCGTGGGTAACCCTCCGACTCATCTAAGTCGGTATCTGATGTAGTAGACTCAGGGGAGTCTGTGTGCTTCCTCTTACACGTCCTCTTACGCGGGGGTTCTGCTGCAGGATCAGGAGAAACCTCGGAAGAGGAAGTTATTCCCAATGGGGAAACCTGGGGCGATGGATCTCTGGGCCCGGGAGCAAGAGACTGGCAAGAGACATCAACAGGCACCGAAGATGGAGGAGCTAAAGAAATAGACCGTTGACCTAGCTCGGGGGCTAGGACACTCCTCATCACCTCGAAGGCTCCCCCTCCCAGGGAGGCCAGAAGACTCCCGCCCCGAAGAAACAGGAATTCCCGGCCCCACCGAAAGAGAAGGCTCCGAAGCTGATGTCGGTGCCGAGCTCACCAATGCCGAAGCTCCAACAGGGAGAGCAGGGTCGGACAAGGGTCCGATGCCACTCGCCCCCTTGGAGCCGACAAGGGAGACTCGACGACCGGATCCCTCCAACGAAGGTCTCATGGAGGAGATCGGAGCCGAAGAGGTCGGAGCCGAAAGGGGAAGTATCGGCTCCAGCGCACCCATGGTCACCGTTCCGAGAAGCTCCGGCTCTGAACTCTGAAGGAGAGTCGGAGGAGGAAGTTCGGGGGGAAGAGAAATAGCAGACGTCTGTTGAGACGGGCTATGGAGCATTTGGGCTAGTGCCTGTGACTTCAACAGTCTGCTTTCCACCCTCTCTAAATCATGATCTGATAGCTTGGAAGATCTTGAAGATCGGCTCCGATGGCTCCACTCCGACAAAAGAGGAAATCCCGGTGCCGAACGAATCGACTCCAAGGAAGGAGACCGAGATCTCTTCCTGGATGGAGCCATCGGAGCCGATGACCCCTCGGCTCCAGATGGAGCCGAAGACTTGTCGGCTCCAATACTGGATAAAGACACGTCGGCTCCGGCTGGAGCCGACAAAGTAATGGGTGTTTGTGTGTCGGAGCCGGACGGAGCCAACACAACCATCTCCAAAGAAGAAAGATCGGCTCCAGTCGGAGCCACAGCCGAAGGCTTAGAAACTACAGCCTGGGCTCTAGATGGCTTAGAGGGTTTAACCGACCCAGCCTTGGTCGGAGAACCCTCTGGCTTTAACAAGCCACGAAGAATTAATTTATTTCTTCGTTCCTGCAGGACTCTCTGGCTAAAGGAATGACAAATGGCACAGGAGTCCTGCAGGTGTAAAGGCCCCAGGCAATACACACACAAGAAGTGTGACCGTCTGTCAGAGACATTTTCTGACAGCACGAGTCACACTTCTTGAAGCCTGAGACCTTTACCTCTTTAGACATAATAATGTCCAAAAAAAAACAGACAGACACACAACAGTCACACAGTTAATCCCCAAAAAACACACACACACACAACCTGACAGGAATTAACTGAGGGGGAGGCTTAAGGCCTGAAGGAATAAATCCTAATGTAAAGGAAGGGAATATAGGGTAGGAGATAAGTATAAGTAAAAATAATATACCCAATAAAGGACAAATAGAAACTAAGGGAAAAAACTCTGACTAATCTTGAAGAAATTGAAACTTTACCTGAGCTGGTAAAAAGGAGACCTCTTCGCGAAGCGGCAAACGAGATCTGAGGTAGTCACGCCTTGCATCATGGGATATAGGGTTGCCTCGAGCTGGTAAAATGAGTTCTCGAGCTTAGCAAGTGCCGAGTCGGAGCCGAGGATCGGCTCCGAACCATCCAGCAAGAATGAAGGCGAGTTTGACAACTTAACATCTAAAGCTATGAATAAACTTAAGACTGTTGCCATGATAACGGCAAAGTTTGCAGAAGTGGAATAAGATAAGGGCAGGTGACAAAGAAGCTCCCCATGACCATAGGGCAAAAGTGTTAGTTAAGCACCAGTGGCAGTGGCATAAATGAATAAAACAACTACAGCCCAATCAACCCAAGTTCAATCAGCAGCTCAGATACTTAATGGTGTTGACGGGGGGGAGGTGGGACTAGCACCATACTGTCACTGTCCCTGCCAGAAGGGGCAGCAAATTAGGGATGTAGCCTGGAGAAGTCATTAGGCTCATCACACCATCAATCACAGGAAGCCTTCAAGTAGAGTATGCAGAAGCAGACACTTGCAAGTTGAGATACTGAGGGTCAATGGTATTGTACAATTCACCAGTCCCCCTGCCGGGGGGGGTGGTTCTGGGACATTTAAAATGCTGGAATCCCTGGGCAAAGGAATGTAAAGTTCCATTTCAGTGGCAGTTTGATGCTCAGTGGGTACAGGAGCAAAAATAAAGAATAAAAAGTGAGAGTTAAGTATAAAGGATTACAGCTATGAGCTGCTAAAGAACTTCATCAGGTGGTCCTCGGTTTAACTACCTCTGTCTTCAGTAGCCTACTGTGTGACTTAACTAAGTTGCTTAAACCAGGCATTGCTCACATATTAACAAATTGTAAAAAAAAAAATTTTAACAAAACAACGGCAAAGAATAATAACATACAGTACAAGTAGTGAGGTGCAAGAGAGAACAGCTACATGAGGTACAAGCAGCCATAGGATTTGACCTTGCTATAGTAATAATAATGAATGGGGTTATTTCACCATTTGTGAATGTCACTTCCCTGTTCGGCTTTCTACCCTAGCAGTCAAGCCTTCTCCGCAGGAATAAGCTTGCACTCCTATGTCACCAGCAGGGGTGTCTAATGGTATATCACACACACCTCCTCATGCCCACTTCTCTTATTGTGAGTGAGAAATATAAAACTGCTAAGGGTATGCAGTCCTACTGCAGTAGTAAAATAGTCTGCTGTATTCCATTAGGCATAAGTGCATGAGCTGATATGACACTGTCCTTAAGGATATCACACAAACTTATGTTATATGCTTAGATTAAAAAATGTGTGCAACTCCAAAAAATATCTGCTAAGCCACTGTGCAAAGGGGGTAAGGTCTGAACAGTGCATCCAATTGTTTTGATTATCACCTATTGTAGTTTGAATCTAGTAATGACAGCAAATGGGTAGGAGTGAAAAGACAGAATTAGCACTGGGCAGTGGACTGTTGTAGCAAAGCAATACAAAGTCCAGTCTGCAGTACTTGGTAAATATGTTTTGTACTCCCACTGTAGCCACTTCACAGATGCTTTGTACACATACTTATGAAAAAGGAGGCTAAAGAAACTGCAGCTCTGGCTGGGTTCACCCTTGCTTATCTGGAAGTTACTTCCCCATATCTGTTCTAACAGTAGAAGGCACAGTGCACTACCAGCCTAGATAAGGTTACTTGCCAGGTCTTCTCCAGTCACCCAGAAAGGACTAAAATGTTTGTCTGATTTCCTCAGAAACAAGGTCCCCTGAGTACTTTACATCACGTATCTGTGAACATATTCATATTATACCAGAATCCTTTTTCACTGGTTAAAGGAAATGAGGAATTCCATGGCAGAGCTAATGTCAAATACAAACATTACTATGGGCATAATAAAAGGGCAGATTCTCAGGGAGACTCCATTCTGTGGAAATGGCATACAGCTGTCAATGCATAAAAGCTAAAAGTTATGTACTCACCATAATGCTTGATGTATGTGGTCCATCTCACCTCACATTCTTACTCACGGGGTTCGGAGCCGAACATCGGCTCTGACTCGGCCAACTTATATTTTTTTAGCACAAAGTCTCTAATTGGCTGGGCTAACCTGGTATCCCATGTTGCACCGCTCTACAACCCCAGATCTAGTTGCAGCAGCTCATAGTCACACCTCATGCACAACCACAGTTCAGAAGAGTAGAACACTAACCAGGGCAGCAAAGAAAACTTAACCAATACCGAAAGGTACTGAAACAAATGTCACCTCCAAATCCTCCAGGGGAAAGTGGGAGGGAACGTAAAAAAGTGAGGCGAGATGGACCACATACATCAAGCGTTATGGTGAGTACATAACTTGTAGATGTTATGTGGTCCGATCTCGCCTACATTCTTACTCACGAGACAGCGTCCCTAGCATCTCTATCCTGGGAGGCTCAATGGAAGATGCTCCTGAGAACAGTGTAACCAAAAGAAGCCCGGCCCCTAGAAGCCATGTCTAATTTGTAATGAGCAATGAAGATGTGGGGAGAAGCCCACGTGGCCGCAGCACAAATTTCATCCACAGATAGTCTGGAGTGATAAGCTACTGAAGCTGAAACAGCCCTGGTGGAGTGAGCCTTGACAGGGAACGGTAACTCTCTGCCTACCGACGAGTAAACGTAGGAGATGCAGTCAGAAATCCATCTGGAAATTGTAATCTTAGAAACAGGGAAACCTGTTCTATTTTCTGAGAAGGACACCGAGAGTTGGTCAGACTTACGAAGTTGTTTTGTCCTGTGTAGGTAAAAACGAAGCTGCCTGTGTATGTCCAATCGATGAAACTTAAACTCCGCCTTGTTGGAAAATCGAGGAAAGAAAACTGGCAGCTCAATGGACTGACTGAGGTTAACGGCAGAAGTTACCTTCGGAAGGAAGGACGGATTAGGTCTCAAGAAAACCCTGTCCTTATGAAATATTAAATACGGGGATTTGATGGACAACGCTTGAATCTCCGACACCCATCTGACTGATGTGATAGCTATTAAAAATGCAGTCTTCCAAGACAGAAATTTTAATTCACAGGTGGCAGCTGGTTCGAAAGGTGATGATGTCAGGGCCTGTAACACAAAATTTAAATCCCATGGCATGATGGGTTCTGACACAGGACGCCGAAGCAACAAGGTGCCTCTCAAAAAGGCCTTGCATAGCTTATGAGCCATGAGAGAAGGTTCGTAAGAAGTATAAAAATTAGAAATAGCGGCTAGATGAACCTTAATGGTAGCAGGAGCAGAACCCTGCTGAAAAAGAGTGGATAAAAAATCTAAGACAGCAGGGATGGGGGCTGTGAAAGGATCCAGTCCTTTGGCCTGAGCCCTAATTGAAAATCTTTTCCACTTGCTGGAATAAATCTTCCTGGTAGAAGATTTATGAGAAAAAGATAAAATGTGTACTACCTCAGGTGAAAAACGAAGTCTGACTAAGGATGGAAGTGGAGTAGCCAGGCTGTCAACCTGAGGGTCCGCAGGGAGGGATGGGACTGTCCCGACATGTGTGTCAGTAGGTCTGGTGCTGGGTCCAGAGTCCAAGGACTGTCCACTGCATACTGATGAAGAAAGAAGAACCAGACTTGGCGAGGCCAGTGTGGGGCAATAAGAATCATCTTGCTTCCCCGAGGAAATGGCTTTCTGGATCACTCTTGGTAGCAGAGGGAAAGCATAGAGCAGACCACGAGGCCAATCGTGGACTAGATCGTCCCTGGGTGACTCCCCCTGTGGGGGGATCAGAGTGAAGTAGTTGCTGCACTTGGTATTGTGGGGATTGGCGAAAAGGTCGCAGCAAGGCTGAACCCACCTGTTGAAAATCTGCTCCGCAACTCGGCGGTTCAGGGACCACTCATAAGGCATCAGAATAGATCTGCTCAGCCTGGCCTTCCCCAGAATGTGCGTTGCCACTAGGAACCGTCGGAAAGACACTGCCCACTGCCACACTCGCATGGCCTCTCTGCATAGGGGGTAAGACATGGTTCCTCCTTGCTTGTTCAGGTACCACACCACTGACATGTTGTCTGAGTGAATTGCAATCATTCCTAGGGGAAGAGAGTTTGGCAGTGTTTGCAACGCCTGTAACACCGCTCTTATCTCTAGAACATTGATGTGCAGATGTACCTTGTGATCCTGCCAGGTGCCTTGGACCGTCCTGCCCAGATAATGCCCTCCCCCACCCTATCTGGGAGGCATCCGTGGTCACCGTGGCAACCGGAGTCCTAAGATAAATGGATTCCCTTTGTTCAAGTTGGTGGAACGCAGCCACCAACAGAGGTCCTGTTTTCATCGATCGGGGAGTAGGATCAGATGGGACAGGGGAAGTTTCTGAAAGGACCACTGGACAGAAAGGAGCCATTGCAAAAGCTTCATGTGTAATCTGGCCAGGGGCACTAACATAATGGTGGCTGCCATGGATCCCAGGAGCTGTAGGACCCATCTGGCCTGAACCTTTTTGAGGGGTAGCAACGCGCGAACCTGACCCTGCAACACCTCTATCCTTTCATGAGGCATGTGAACGGTGTCTAGCTCTGCGCCTATAAATGTGACACGCTGAGAGGGCAGCAAGGCAGACTTTCCCCAGTTCAAGGTAATTCCTAGATGATGACAAAGGGCAATGGTCTTTTCCCCTGGCCTGAATGAGAAGATGCCTGGTGAGGGTGGTGAGGAGCCAGTCATCCAGATATGGAAACACTTGGAATCCTTGACGTCTCAGGTGAGCTGTCACCACTGCCAAACACTTGGTGAACACCCTGGGGGCTGTGGTGAGGCCAAAGGGGAGGGCACAAAACTGGAAATGACTGGCTCCCAGCCAGAAGCGTAAGTGACTCCTGGATGCCCTGTCCATTTTGATATGGTAGTAAGCATCCTTGAGATCGATGGAGCACATCCATACTTCTTTTCCCAGTAACGGAAAAATAGACTGAAGGGTGACCATTCGGAACTTGGACTTTAGAATGTGGCGGTTCAGTCGGCTGAGATCCAAAATGGGTCTCAGGTCCCCTGTTTTTTTCGGCACCAAAGAGAGTCTTGAGTAAGTTCCTAATCCAATCTGGTCTGAGGGGACAGATTGGATGACTCCTTTCTCCAGCAACTTTGAAATTTCTAGTGTTGCGTGATCCCTTTGACTGGGTGGAACGTCCGGGATTCTCTTGGGTGGGAGAGGGTCTGACAATAAGGGGATGGAATAACCTCCGGTAACTATACAAAGCACCCATCGATCCTGAGTGATACTTGCCCAGGCTTCCGGGTACAAAGAAATGTGGCCCCAGACTGGCTCTGGAATAGCACAGTCGGGCAATACATCAGGGACGATGATAGGAAGGTCCGCGAAAGGAATCACGGTCTCCCGAATTGCGAGGGCCTCCTCTGCCCCTAGGGTGGCATCTCCCAGAATAGCCAGCCCTCCTCTGCTTCTGGAGGGGGACTCACCTTGACCGGCAGGGAAAGACTTCTGTGACTTTTTGAACCACATTTTTCCTACCCTCTGAGCCTTGGGGTAAGGCCTAGATGGGAGGGAAAAACGGACCCCTACGGCAGACAGGGTCTTTCCCTCTTGCTCGCAACTGGTGAGGGTGTCTTTCACTTTGGTCCCAAAGAGTGAGGACCCATCAAAAGGGACATCACTGAAGGAAGATTTGAAGGCCTCCGCGAAATGACACAGGCGCATCCAGGCTTGCCTCCTAAGGGCTACACCTGAGCTAGCTGCCCTGCTTGCCCCTTCAGCTGCATAAGATATGAGCCTCGTGGATGAGTTGACAATCGAGCCAAGAGTAGACAACTGGGCGTTAACTGTCTGTGTTAACGCCTCAGGTATGTTACCCGCTAGAGTATCTCCTAACTCTTTAAGGAGATCTCTCTGGATCTGAGTAAAGTGACACAGATAGTTCAGAGACCGAAGCGTAATGGTCGCTGAAGAGAGGGTACGCTTCCTGTACCGATCCATACTCCTGGACTCCTTGTTGAGGATGGACGGAGGAAGAAGACTCTGCTACTTCCTGCTGAGTGGCCGCCACCACCATAAACCCCTTTGGACAGGAACTCTTTCCCGGGGGGGCTGACAGGAATTTATTAGGGCATCTTGGTACAGGTTCAACAGAGTCAGGAGTCTTCCACGCCCTTCGACAGATCAAATCCAGGAGCTCGAAGGATGGAGAGAGGGTTGAGCCCCAAAGGCCTTGAGGAATACCGACTCCTCCTCAGAGGGGGCTTTGGATGACCAGCCGCCTCTCTGCCTCAAAATCTCCAGGATGTCGGAAAAAGAGATGTCATCGGAGGATGACTTGGGAACCCCTCTGTCTCCTAGAGGTCAGTATCAGAGGTGAGGGACTCATCCTGGGAGTCTATGTGCTTCGTCTTGCACAATATCTTTCTTGGGGGCTCCTCAGGCACAGACTCTGGAGGGGCCCTCAGAAAGTTGGGGACCGCTCATGGGGGTATCCCCAGACCTTGGGGCTCCGCCGTCAACAGATAGGGGGGCATCAGAGGCTCTCGCCAGTATAGAAGGGGATGGAATGACTAACCCGGGTGATGTGACTGAGGATCTGGCCAGTGCGCTCCTCATGGCCTCGAAGGGAGGTCCCCCCGAATCCGAGGATCAACCAACCTCAGAGACCAAGATCGGAGCCGAAGTTCCCCGAGCCGAAGTGCCGAAAGGGAGGCTCGGAAGAGACAAAAGTCCTGAAGTATCCCCCTCGGGCCCGACAGAGAAAATCCGGGTTCCGAAACCAGAGGACAGATCCGACATGGTAGGAGCAGACGTCGGCACTAATAAGGACTCAAGAGGTATCGGAGCCAGCAGAACATCACCCGGAGCAGAACACTCCGGCTCCAAAGACAAGGAGGTGCTCGGAGGAGGAAACATGATTGCACTCATCGGGACTGGCTCCAGAGCCGAAAATAATTTTGCCAAAACCGGCGACTGCAGGAGCCTCTGGACCACCCTATCCACATCCAAATCAGAGAGTCTAGAGGATTTGGAGGAGATAGAAGGTGACTATGATCTCCTATCTGGAGATCCTTGTCTGACACTAGGAGACCGGCTCCAAATGGGCTCTAAGAGGATAGGAGCCGAGGCAGATTCCAGAATCACAGCTACCTCCTGCGGCCCCGAGGACAAGGGAGCCAAGAATGTCAAGTCCAATTTGGTAGTTTTCTCCAGTGGCTCCAATGAAACAGATGGAGCCGGGGATCTTTTCTTAGCCTTAGATGTCTTCGTTTTATACTCTGAACTAGAGGAAGAGTCCAAGGACTCCTCAAAGGAAGGCTTAAGAAGACCCTTCAGCATAAGTTTATTTTTTCTCTCCTGTAGCACCCTAGGGCTAAAAGCGTGACAAAAACTACAGGACTCTTGTAACTGTATCCCCCCCCCCCCCCAGGCAGTATACACAAACAGCATGTCCATAAGTTAGGGACATCATGTAGCTACATTTAGAACACTTCTTAAACCTGGAGGGTTTATGTTCTTTTTGATCCTGAGACATAACAGCCAAACCACAGTACAAAACAGCACAGAAACAGGACTGTAGGCCACAACGGATAAGGCGGGAAACTACCGCTAACAGAAGACAGAATCTCTAAGTTAAACGATTCTGACACGTCAACAGACACACATTGAAACAATGGACAAACACTTTCTTCAGACAAACCACACAACAGAGGGAGGTCTAGGTCCTCTAACTTAAACAGGCCTAGCCCGTAGGAATGGAGGGATACCACAAACCAAACACTCACACCACAAAAACAAAGATAACAAGTTTTAAATCTACTTAGCCACAGCCAAGCGAGACCAAGTCCTAGCTCCTCGAGCAGCAAACAAGATCTGGGGTTGTAGAGCGGTGCAACATGGGATACCAGGTTATCCCAGCCAATTAGAGACTTTGTGCTTGAAAAATATAAGTTGGCCGAGTCGGAGCCGATGTTCGGCTCTGAACCCCGTTAGTAAGAATGTAGGTGAGATTGGACCACATAACATCCTGGAGTTCTGAGACTTTCCTTCTGAGATAAGTGCTACCACAAAGTAACATATGGGTAGAATCCAGAGCAGCTCAGAATGCCAGAGAGGTAAACAATCACAAGATCTCCTAACACATAGCTGTGTCAGAAATAACAGGTAAATATTTATTGTAACATATGGCCCTGTCCTTGGGTCAATGGTTGGATATTACTTCACAAGTTATAAGCTGGCATTTTTCGAGCAAAATCCTGCATTCCCAGATTTCCATATGGTTCACAGATGTGTATTATAACAGCACTTGCTAAGAAAGCACATCATTCACTGAGCCTGTCAGTTTGCTCCTTAATTACTAGTGAGCTTCTACCTACAAAATAAAGAAATAACCAACATGTGACACACACCACTTTATGCAGTAAGTGGCTTAAAGGGAAATAAAACATCTGTTAAAGGGAAAAACATTTATGCCATAGAAGGACAGCAAAAGTACAGCTATTTAGAATAAACAGTAAATATTAGTGTGTCCACTGCTGCAACAATACATAAATGGATCTCTGGCAAAGAACAAGTCTAATGACTAGCTCAACTTCTCAAAACTGAGCATTCTTTCCCCCTTGCAACAGACCAATGCCATCTTTCCTTGGATGTTGGCACGACCTGGTACAACAGTGGCATCCACCCACACCACTTTTATTTTTTCCGCCACACAAGGCTAATAGCAATGGAATATTATAAAAAGATACCTGCAATACATGGCTACTGTCTTACAAGGTTTAGTTAGATGAACGAAAACTACAGTCCTTTTAAGGAACTTGTACAACAAGGAAAAGGGAGGCTGAGCTAGAGACAAGATGGAGAGCGATGGGGAAAGGACTTTGCACACCTCATCCTAGCCAGCAATCGCAACACCATTAGTATGGATGATGAGAAAGAAACAAAACTGCAAAAGTGAACACATTTTAACGTCTACTACTGTTATTTATGCAACTAAACATTTTTTGCTTGCGTGTGTTTCACTGTTGTAGTCATGAGAGAAAGGAGGGTTCCTAAAGATGCTCCACAAGAGAAGAGGAAAGAACAGTTGTGTACACTTACAATAAATGTAGATGTTAGAGTGTATTCACTGTTGCAGTCATTACATTTGGGTAATCCACTGGTAGGCTGCCCTCAGTCAGCCTGAATTCCCTAGGGTCCTGCGTCGGTTGCTGTCTCCTCTTTCATGATGTCAGGTCATCAGGGGTATAAAACAAGCAGCAGACGCCATTTTCTTTAGTTTTTCTTGCCCCAGATGTCAGGTGCCCCCAGAAAGGAAAAAAAAAAAAAAATATATATATATATATATATATATATATATATATATATATATATATATATATATGTATGTATGTACGTATGTATAAAAACTATATATACATGCATCAATTTAAACTTTACCTTCATCTACAAGCAAATACTCCACATAGGTTGCAGAAGATAGAGAAGGAAAGATAAACTCCAGAAAAAAAGGGGGATGGCGGGCGGGTAACCTGGACTGCAACAGTGAATACACTCGAACATCTATATTTATGGTAAGTGTACACAACTGTACTATGTTCTTCGTGTTTCACTGTTGCAGTCATTACATTTGGGTAGAATCACAAAGCTATGGTTGGGAGGCTGGAGCTAAACAGCATTAGGTGCGGCTATAAGGCCCTGCAGAACTGAAGTGGCAAAGCCTGCCCTGGACTTAAGAGTAGAGAGGCAAATGATAATGCTTTGAAAAGGTGTGAACAGAACTCCACGTAGCAGCCTCTAGGATGTCTTTGGTTGGTACTCCTCTGAGAAAGGCTGCTGAAGTAGCTGCAGCTCTGGCTGAATGAGACCTGTAAGTAGCAGAAATGAATGCAGTGGCTTATCCACTTTGAAATAGTCTGCTTTGAAATCGCCTTTCCTTCTGATCCTGCAGCATATGTCACTAGTAAATGCTCACTTTTTCTTAGAGCTTTAGTCCTGCTCAAGTAGAATCTTAGCTGTCTGCGTACGTCCAAGGAATGCAGAATTCTCTCCCCCTTGTTCTGCAGATTTGGATAAAAGGTTGGCAGATGAATAGTTTGGTTAAGAGCCACACTGGAAACCACCTTAGGTATAAATGTTGGATTTGTCCTCAGAGATACCCTGTCTGGGTAAAATATGATAAAAGGCTCCACAGCCACGAGGGCCTGCAGCTCTGAGACTCTTCTTGCTGAAGTAATTGCTAGTAGCAGAGCTGTTTTCCATAAGAACGTTATATCAGCAGTAGCAGCTGGATCAAATGGAGGCGGGGTGAGCTTTTCCAATACATAATTAAGATTCCATGCAGGTATTGGTGATCTTCTAGGAGGCCTTAAATTTTTGGCTCCTCTAAGATACTGTTTTAGTAAAGGATGAGAAAAGATTGGTGGCTCTGTATTGTAATGACCCGAAATGGCAGAGGCATGGATTTTAATTGATGAGAAAGATAGTCCTTTGTCAAGTATCTCAGTCAAGTATTGTAATATCTGAGGAATATTTGGTTCTGTTGTATCAGTTCCTTGTGCTTGATTCCAAGCACAGAACCTCTTCCATTTATCAGGATAAGATTTTTTAGTACTAGGCCTTCTGGCTTCCAAAATGACATCCATCACAGCTTTACTGAGAGGTGTTGTTTGTATAACTACATGATCAGCCATGCTGCCAAGTTCAGTGTCGGGAGTTGATTGTGCAGGATATGATAGTTTTGCTGGGACAGTAACTGAGGTCTTTGAGGTAAGGTCCAAGCTGGGTATTGAGAAAAGTTCCTTAGGATTGGATACCAGTATTGGCGGGGCCAGTCCGGGGCAATTAGTATCATCTTTGGTTTCTCTTGTCTGACATTTAGGAGGACCTTGGGAAGAAGAGGCAGTGGAGGAAAGGAGTAAACTAATAGTTTTTCCAACTGAAGGATAGGGCGTCCACTTTCCATGCTTGTCTGTGATAAGTCCTTGTGCAGAATCTTTTCAATTGATAATGTTGAGGACAGGCAAATAGATCCGTCATTTCTTTGTTATCATGCTAAAGACTTGTGGATCTAGTTTCCACTCGTGAGGATCCATACGGCTTCTGCTTAAATCGTCTTCCAGAGTATTTTGTTTTCCTGGCAGGAATTGAGCTTGAAGATGTAATTGGTAAGTCAAAGCTGTGTCCCACAGTGCCATGGCTAATCTGCAAAGGGGGTAATGAGTGCATGCCCCCCTTCTTGTTTATATACCACATGACCGTGGTGTTGTCTGTCTTTATCAGTAGTTGTCCTGGATGAAGTAACTCCTTGAACGCTGTCAGGGCATTTTGAACAGCTAGCATCTCTTTCTGGTTGATATGTAGATGCATTTGTTTTGGGGTCCATATGCCCTGAATGCATCTTCCCGCCATGTGGGCTCCCCCAGACATAATCTGGTGCGTCTGTTGTTAAGGTTTGGCTGGCAGGGCGTAGAGTGAAGGCCCATCCCATGTTTTGGTGACATGCCTTTACCAACCATAGAAACTCCTGTTGTAGGCAGGGAATGAGAGGAATCGTCGCTTCCAGACTGTGACAATGTTGATTCAATAAACTTTTTAGGTACCATTGAAGTTTCCTCATATGCAGTCTTGCATATGGAATCAGTAGGATGCAGGATGCCATGAAGCCCAAAGACTGCAGAATTTGTCTTGCAGTAACTGGGTTTTTGTTGCCATCAGTTTGAAGTAAGTAGTCAGTTGCCTTTGCTTGTCTGGCGTGAGGTACGCCATCTGGGCAGTTGTATTCAAGCTTGCACCCAGGAATGTTATCTTTTAAGAGGGTACCAGTTGTGATTTCTTTTCATTTATTGTGTACCCTAGGCATGTTAGAAGCCTTTTCACAAAAGCCAGGTGTTGAAGAATGTCCTTGTTCTCTGCTTGAATGAGACAGTCGTCCAAGTAAGGATATATTTGTATACTTCTTTGTCTGTAAAATGCAATTACTGGTGCCAGGCACTTTGTAAAGACCCTGGGCGCAGTAGATAAGCCAAAGGGCAGTGCAGAGAATTGGTAATGCATTAAGCCAGCCTTGAATCTGAGGTATCTTCTGCACGATTGCCTTATTGGGATGTGCAGGTATGCCTCTCTTAGGTCTAATGTCACCAACCAAGCATTCTTGCCCAGCATGGGCAGAAGCTGCTACAAAGTCAGCATTTTGAATTTTGGAATGTCCAGGTATGTGTTCAAAACTGATAAATCCAGTATTGGCCGCCAGGCCTTGTCCTTTCTGGGTACCAAGAAACGTCTTGAGTAAAACCTGGTCCTTTTTCCTGTTCTGGTACTGGCTGAATGGCCCCCATATCCATGAGGGACGTAACCCGTTTCTGGCCTCTGCCCATTGATTTTTTGGCAGAGCTGGCCAACCATTTGCCATTGGCAGAGTATGGAAATTGAATCTGTATCCCTGTGATACTATGTTTAGCACCCACTTGTTCTGGGTTATTAACTGCCAATTTTGAGCAAAAAGTGCTAATTTTCCCCCTAAGAGTGCTGCCAAAAGATAAGTGCTTGGTACAGGCAGAGGGAAGTCATTGGGACTGTTTTCTCTAGGTTTGCACTTTATCTCCTCCAGATTTGGAGGTAGAAGCGCCCCATTGCTTTGACCTGTATGAATCTTGTGCCTGGTATCTAGAACCCTTAGGGCGTCTGGATTTGCCCCTTTGAGCTCTGTCTGACGCTGGAAAGGACCAATGTTTTGTAGGCCAGTGTCTACAGAATCTTGGTGGCTGCACTTGTAAGAAGTATTTTACAGTTTGCATAGACTTAGCTTTGTCTTCCATTTTCTTTAAAACCTCTTCTGCCTTAATACCAGAGTATCATGCTGTAAAGGTGCATCTAGTAATTTAGCTTTAACATGATCAGGTAAATTTTGTTCCTTTAGCCAGGCATGCCTCCTAATCACAGATCCAGTAACTGCGGCCCTGCAGGAGGCCTGTAAGGAATCAAAACCACATTGCAAAGTATGCTTTCCAACCTGTTCAGCTGCATGCAATAATTCCTGCAATTCTTTATTTTCTGCACATTCAGAAATCATCATTTTCTGTTTCAGCAATCCCATAACATGTTGTTGATACTTGGGCATATGAAACTGGCAGTTTAAGGCCCTAATTGCCAAGGCTGCAGATGTAGCAACCTTTTTTCCCCATCTATCCAGTGCCCTTGAATCTCTGTCAGAGGGGGTAGGATTTTTTGCTGTTGAGGCCTCAACTCCCTTTGGACCCTGTGAAATAGTTTCAGGATCAGCACCAGGGTTTCTAAATAAAAAAATTGTGTGAGTCAGGGACCCTGTAGTATCTGTCAGGCTTGCTGGGAGCTGGAGGTAAGGAGTCAGGGGTCAAGCTCGACTCCGAAAACACATCATCCACAAGGTCTAAAACAGGGGTATGGCTAAAGGCCTGTGCTGAGGGAGAAGAAGGAAATCCCTGAGCCTCTTTTTTGATTCCGAGAAATCTTGACTCTCCCAGTGAAAATGCTCCCTCAAAGTATGCAAGGTTTCTCCAAATGAATAATCCTCAGGAGGTGATGCAGATGGTATAGACTCCTCTGCATCAGAATCCTCATAGGGAGGTATAGAGAGAATTCCTTATCAGAAGAGGAATCAGAAGAAATTGAAACCTGATCTGAAGATTACGTTCCCACATTGTGGAAAGTCTCACATATAAGTCCCCTCCACAAAGGCGGACCCTCTGCAGAACTAACCAATTACCGCCCCATAGCTATTCTCTCTCCACTCTCCAAAATACTAGAGAGATGCATACACTCTCAGGTCTCACACTACCTCCTTACTAACAACCTTCTTCCCAGTACTCAGCATGGTTTCCGTCCAAACCAGAGCACCACCACTGCCTTACTCTCCTTTACTAACACTATCCTTCAGCATAAAAACAATGGCTATCTCTCCTCTGCTACTTTCCTAGACCTATCTAAAGCATTTGACATGGTCCCACACAAACAACTTATCTCTGTCCTCAATAACCTATCCTTCTCACAATCAGTCACCAACTGGTTTCAGAGTTACCTGTCTGACCGCCAACAATCCGTTGTATGGCAGAATGACATCTCCCCAACTACCTGTCTCCATAGGGGTTCCCCAAGGATCCATCCTTGGACCCCTACTTTTCTCTGTTTACACCAATAATCTAGCCTCTGCCACCAAACATGGCACACTCATCCAATACGCAGATGACTCAACCATCATCTGCTCAGCCCAGTCCCTACCCAAACTGCAAAAAGTCACACAGGAAGCCTTTTCCTCTGTTGAAACATGGTTATCCAATGCCCAATTAATACTCAACCCAAACACACCTAAACTACTCATCTTCCAACCGACCAAACATACTCAAAACAACTCTCACTTTAACATCACAGCAAAAGACAACACCACTATATACCCTACTGAACACACCAAATTGCTAGGAGTGGAAATAGACAAACTAAAATTTGACATTCACATATCCATGACCATAAAAAAAGTCCACAAAAAACTAGGAGCATTATACAGAAATAAACAATTTCTCACCAAAGCAGCAAAGATTTCAATAGCAAATTCCCACCTTATCTCCACCCTACTTTATGCCTCTCCAGTATATACCAACCTAAGGCAATGTGATCTAAACAAGCTAGAGACCTGCTACAACAAAATCGCCAAATTCGCCACAGGGGCATCCTACCGTAGTCACCACTGTTTCTCACTTGCTGAACTGGGCTGGCTTGAACTCCCTCACCTCCTTCAGTGGTATAAACTCTCACTCGCCCACAAACTAGTAAACCACCCACTAAATGGCCCATTCCTCCAGAATCTACTCCAACCCTATCGCACCACCAGACCACTAAGATCCAGCAACAAAAATCACTTGCAGATCACTAAAGCCAATAACTCTGCTGGTGAAGCACTATTCTCTTGCGTCATAGCCAAATTATGGAACTCACTCCCACCCACAATTACCTCCGTACCATCATACACCAACTTCAAAACTTTATTAAAAGCGCACCTAAAAACATGCTGGCTATGCCCTTGCAACTCCCACTCTAATATCATCCACCCCATCCAACTACTACCTTTCTTTTACCTCCACTAACTACCTTGATGATAGCAAGCTCAGATGCTCATAAGCCTAGTACTTATTATACAGCAGGAACTTCTCATTGTTACATTTGTTAATGCCTGTTATGTACTTCACAGATAAAGATTCTAGTTGTCTACTGATGTACTATGTTCTTCATCTGTAAATATGTTGTAAGTAATTTCTATGTTAAATTGTTAATCGCTATGTAATCCAATGTAACTAATTTCTGTTTATTTTACTGTGGAGCTTTTCTCCCCGGGCCTCCGCTGAAAATGGACCCACATCCCGTCGGACACTCCCGGTCAACAAATTTAAATAGATAAATAAGATTCATAATCAGTGTCTTGCCTAGGCCTCTTATCTGGAGGGGGATGTGAACCCCTGATTAAGGTAATAAGGTCTTCAGCCATTTTGATCATCTGTTTTTTTAGGCATATAGGCCTGTGCACGTGGCTCATGCGTCGGTTTTTTAGTTTTAGAAGTTGCTTTTGTCTTTGGTTTTGCAGCTGTCGTCGGTTTGATATAAAAATGTTGAGGCCTGAATACACCCTCAGAAGCTGGTGCCTGCTCAGCGGCTCCCGACCCATCTGAAGGAGATACATCCGTGGGTCCAATGCTTTGAGTATCTCGTGGCATGCCGGACTCCACATGGGTGTCGGTAGGGGCCTGCGACTCGAAAGTAACGGGCATCAGGGGCTGCGAAAGCGCCTGAGTACCGACGAACCGGCGACTGGCATAGGAGAAGTTTACTCATCGGTTTTGGACCTCGACTGTCTCTCTCTGTCGTTTTCTTCGCATTTTTTATGTACTCTGGTAGTCAGATTGCTATCCGATGACATTTCTGGGTAGTTAAATCTGTTTCCAAAATACTTCGAGTCAAAAATATAGCAACGCTTAACAGTGCGTTGGTTAAATCTAGCACAAAACCGACAGCCAGGCACATTGTGATCAGGGCCTAAGCAAGGAATACAGTATAAATGGAAATCCTTATGAGGTATTTGCTTCCCACAAGTAATACAATTATTAACTTTTTATGACATCAGTATGAAGCAAGAAAAAAGTTTCCCCAACGGGGTACTTGGCTTTAGTGAAGACTTTGGTTCTGAAACTCAAACTCAAATATTTCAGGAGTTGGCCGACTGGCACTTGTAAAATGCTTCTGCTTCAGGCACCGCGCGGCAAGAAAGACTAAAGAAAATGGCGTTGGCTACTTGTTTTATACCCCTGACGTCATGGAAGAGGAGACAGCAACAGACGCAGGACCCAAGACTTTGGAATTCAGGCCGACTGAGGGGAAACCTGCCAGCAGATTATCCAAATGTAACGACTGCAACAGTGAAACACGAAGAACATGTTATGTTGTTGGGAGTTGCAGAGGAAGGCTGCAGCATACCCTTCAAAATTAGCAGAGGCAAAACTAGTTCTAGCCCTGGAAATAAAGTCCAGCTTGCAGTGTTTGAAAAATGTATGGACTGAGGACTAGGTAGCTGCTTCTAAAATGCCCTTTGTGCATACACCCCCAAAGAAAGAATGTAGTGGCAGTTATGCTCGTGGGAGAATGATCTTTTAACTTCCCACTTACATCTCCTTATACCTACAGCAAAATGTACTGGAGTTCACAAGCCATTTGCAGTTTGTTTTTAAACTGGTAAGCAATTTTTCTTTGAAGCAAAAACAAGGAACAGTTGGTCAAATTTCTGATTCCCTTCATTCTGTACAGGTAAAATCTTAATTGGCTATGCACATCCGCAGCAGATAAAATTCTTTATGCTTTGCTTGCAGGTTTTGGGATAAAACTGGGTTGTTGCATAGCTTGGTTCAGGGAAACATCTGATTACTAAAAGGTAGAAGTTCTCATGGTTGCTCTTTCATCAGTGTTAAAATGGCTCTTTCCCACCATAGCTTGCAGCTTTGTGATGCTCCTAGTGTATGTAATGGTTATGATTTGTACAATTTTCCATGACAGAAATTTAATATGTGCAGTAGCTGCTGCTCAAAAAGGAAAGGTTAATATTCTTAAAAAAAAAAAAAAAAAATGCAAGTCCCATGTTGTTCCCAGTCTTTTCTTGGGTGGTCGAAGGTGGAGGATGTCCTTCTGACACTCTGATTGGGGACTTTCTGCCTAGAGATGAATTCACTGATAGACACACAAGCAGGCACAAAAGGCTGACATGTATAACTTTAAATGATTCACACACTAGCCTTGAGGCAAACAGTTCAGAGAGATACTGTAGAAAATCTCTTTCATTTGGCTATGTATATGTTCATAGGTGAATACTACGCAAACTGCTCTGAGGGCCATTTTAAGTCAAGGCAGTAACAGAAGGTGAGAATCAAACCCTGTAAGTTGCGTCTATGAGGTGAAGATCTTAACAAATATGCCAAACTCACCTCCTTTTTTTTATTATTAAATATTCTTAGGTTCATTGGTAACTACTACTGTGGCTGCCCTTGTGGACCATTTTATGCCAAGAAATTCCCCTTAGTGAGACTAAAACCTTGCACTTCTTGACTGTGAGATAAATACTTATCCATTATGTCAAACAATCGTGTGCCTGATTTCCTCGTCCCCCTCATGATTTTCTGTATGTCCTCTGAATAAAGTTGCCTAAAATGTAAAAAGTTCAAATCTTTCATTTGGTTAACATGAGTGTGGTCAGAGATGGGTGTACCAGGACATCCTGACTTGCCTCAGGAAGCCCACCTGCTGAAGCAACATGAGAATTTTCTCCCTTACCTCCTGCAGGAGAACAGCAAGCATTGTCTAGACAAGAATGTGGCAATCAAGATAATTTCTGGCTTATCTTCACTATTCTGAAGCACTCTGGACAGTAAGGGTATTGGAGTAGAGACAATGAAAAACAGCAGCACATTTCAGTGGGAAGGCATCCACTGCCCAAGCATATCTGTGTGTGGCTCTGCAGCAGAATTTCCTTAGCCATCTGCTCACTGGGTAAGTTCTGGTAGTGCCCGCCTGGCTGCAACATCCCAGAATGCATACCTTGTCCAGCATCTACTTTCAGGAATTTGCTGTTATCCTGTTCTGTGTGCAAGGGAATGTTCCAAGATGATTACAAAGGGATCTCTCAAGGGCATCTATACTGTTTGAAGTTCCTCCCAAACATGCATGGCTAATCTGTACAGAGAATATAAATTTGTCCCCCCCTTGCTTTGCTTCTCCATGTACCATAAGACTGGCGTCCTGTCTGGGATCAAATGCAGAGCCCCCTACCTTCTAATAAGGGCTTGAAAGCCTAGGTAGCCTAAATAACTGCCATCATTTCTTTTATGTTTATGCGCCTCTACTGCTCTGCTTGGCTTCAATACTCATGTACTTTAAAGTAAAATTCCACCTTAGAACTAAAACAATCTTTTTTTTTCACTCTGACTTTGTTTCCTGACCTATTTTAAAACCTCAAAATTACTCTAAGTGCTTTATTTGTAATTTTAAAGTGTTTTCCACAACATGGCTACCAATGGGGCTTGATGTATCAACGTGATCTTGTTCTCCCTCAACCCTTTCTCTTTCCCATAATGCTTTGTATGACTCATGCCAGACATAAGGAAGTAAATGAACTCCCATGCCACTGACATATAATGGGATTTGTGAGGGTCACTTATTTTTCTTTACTTTCTGTAAAAGGACTGCTGCTTTTCTGTCTTTAAATCGCCCTCCTTTATGTTTGGCTCAGACCTTGTTTTACATTATACCTAGAAGGTAACCAGCTACAGCGAGAAATTTAACTAAATTGCAGGCCTTTGTTCAGTGTTTTCTTTTGTAGTTCAAGAGGAATTGAAAGTCACCTCCACCCACACTACTGCAGAGGTGTTAAAACTGTCACTGCACTGAGAGACCCTTGCAGAATCAATTCCTTAGACTACAAAAGAAAACCCAGAACAAAGGCCAGCAATTTAGTTACTTTTTCTGGCTGTAGCCGGATAACTTCTAAGTACAGTGCAAAACAAGGTCTGAGCCAAACATAAATGAGGGTGATTAGAGACAAAAATGAAGCAGTCCTTTTACAGAAAGTAAAGAAAATAACAGTGACTCTCACAAATCCCATTATATGTCAATGGCATGAGAATTCAAAGTTACTTCCTTATGTCTGGCATGAGTCATACAAAGCATTATAGGAAAGAGAAAGGGTTGAAGGAGAACAAGATCACATTGATACATCAAGCCCATTTGGTAGCCATGTTATGGAAAACAGGCTAAAATTACAAATAAAGCATTTAAAGTGATTATAAGGTGTTAAAATAGGTCAAGAAACAAATGGTGAAAAAAATGATTTTTTTTTTTTTTTAGCTCTAGGGTGGAGTTTTCCTTTAAGGCTCTGGAAATGTGTCCTACCAGGCCACATCTACGGTATCTGTGATTACTGTCTTCTTAGGTGAAAGCTGTCTGAAGGGCATCCTCTTTTTGCTGGATACTTGTCACCCACCACTCAAAGTCCTTCCTCACATAAAACTGTATTAGGAAAGCACACTCTACAGATTGGTTGCATTGCTCCCAAGTGTTATTCATGAACGACTGAAATGTCCTCATGTGCAACCTGGCCAGGGGGGCAACCGGTATGGTGGAAGTCAAGAACTATGTATGTTAGGAATTCCCTGGATGAGACTTCTGTCCTCTGCATTGCACCCTAAGAAAAAGGTAGTTAGGGCTTCCACTTACTACCTTTTTCCAGAGATAGAAAAGTCCTAGGCACTGCTGGACACTGTGATGTCTAGTATAGCCCCTAAGAAGACTGTGGTCTTGACTGGGTCAGATATGATTTTGGTTAAGTTCAAGGAGTGCCTTACTTTCTCAAAGCACTCAAGCATAGGCCAGAGCCCTTTTCATTTCTTTCGCGCTATGAACTTGGATAAGGAAATCTTCCAGATAAGGGTACATATGCACGCACTTGGTTCTTTCACAAAAACATAAGTTATATACTTATCATAATGATAAATCCATGTACTCTCATTTCCATGGTTCGCATTTCAGTTGTCGGTTTGACCTCAGCATCTTATACCAGAGCTCGGATTCTGCTCCTGTACTCAATTCCCTCCTTCTAAATGATTTTCCTCAGATCGAGTTTGCTGACTATACTATACAGATATATCTATCTATATAGCTGTGTGTGCGTGTGTGTGTGTGTGTGTATATATATATATATATATATATATATATATATATATATATATATGGTTTACTATCACAATGCCGACGTGCACTTGCACAGCTATGAAGTATTCGAACAACAGGTGTTCGAATACTTCATATTCCGGCAGGTGATGTGAGCGAACGTTACCATTGCGAATGGACTGTACATTCGTAATTCTAACGTTCACTCATGTGAGGGGATCGCGGTACAGTGAGGTTAGGGAAATACATCCCTTTCCTCACTGTAGTGCGATCTCGGAGTTGGAATATTAAGTTGGGGGGGTGTGGGGCACAGCCCCCCACAGGGGGGGGGGTGCAGGGGGCACAGCCCCCCTGCATAACTGTGTGTTTAGGCTAGGTAGGTAGGTAGTTACGGGATGGGTGGGAGTGCTGTGTATTGCTGTAAATGTCGCGAGCGACATTTTCGACAATACACAGCTGTTTTCGACTTTAGGTTAATTCGGAAATGTTCATTTCCGATGTATAAATTCGAAAATGCAGACATGTTTTATTCTGATTTTCGAATTTATGATAGTAAACCTATATATATATATATATATATATATATATATATATATATATATATATATATATATATATATATATATATATATATATATAAACTAAGAAATCAACTTTGTGACAATAACAGCATTCAAAAAATAGTAAATCACACCAACAACTCTTGTAGTACTTTAGCGCTTTCGTCTTATTTATTATCAAGACTTCTTCAGAAAGACATGTTTCATAACTATGAGCAACCATTTTGACTTCCTTTAAATACATTAGTTCTAGCAGGCCATGTAAATTAACAACAGTTCCTTTCCAATAGAAAAGTGTGAACAGGCAGGGTGATGTGTGCATTTTCATTAACATTACAATCACAATTACATAAGGTAAATTGGTCAGACAGTAATAGCCCTGTGGTGACATGTGCATACTAATAGGGATCGTGTGCAAAAAGGGATTGTGTGCAAAAAAGGGGACTGTGTGCAAAAAGGGATTGTGTGCAAAAAAGGGGACTGTGTGCAAAAAGGGATTGTGTGCAAAAAAAAATTATTTTATTAAAAATATGGGGGAACTGGGAAGGATGAGAGTCATGCTGTGATAAATTCTAATACAAACACGTAACTTATGAGATCCTGCCTCCAAAGGTAAGTAAAGAAGGGCACGGAGAAAGGAGGAGGAGTCAGGTAGAGAGTCCTACTATGCTTGGGTATCAGTGCGTGTGTGTAATGTGTGGGTATGCCACCTGATGGAGGAGTGGGAGGAATGCGGTGTGGACTTGGGGGGGGGGGGCTGTTAGGGGGCCTCCTATGACAAGGAGTGTGGAGCTGGGGTTTGATGGATAGCAGAATATGAATAATAAAGTGTCCCATAAGACTGTCAGTGCGAATCGTATCACCCCTTGTACAGCTGCACGAAAAGTAAGACCAGGTGGGTTGTTGGTGGGGTCAGCGGGGGCTAGCCTGGTGACTGGGAGCATGTGTGTAGGGGGGAGGCAAAAGTCTTAGAGAGACAGAGGAAACACATTATATTCACTTGCACAGTTGTAAATCCATAAACACATTAAATCCTCTTGCACAATTCTTCATACCCTATCACATTTCAGTCTCTATACCATTTAAGTGCACATTTAATGTTCAGTGTCTCGCTGAGACCTGGATAGACATCAGCTCTCAGTTCTATCTGCCATTTTAATTCCCGGACTTGCAGGAATGTGTCCATGTCCCCTACAAATTCTGTTATTTTTTCCAACGCTGTGAATTTGAATCCTGTGAAGTTTGGGCAAATAGCACTGTGTTTAGCCAAGGCATTCAAACTGTCTTGTTTGTGTATTGCTGCAGTGTGTTCTTTAATACAGCTACTCGGCTTTCTGTTCATTTTGCAGATATAGAAATTCCCAGTGTGTTCGCAGAAAGCACAGTAGACTACATTTTTTGTGTTGCAGCCATAGTGGTCATGTAGACTGACAGTTCTGTTGCAGTGCGGGAAGGTGACGTTGTTGCCTTTTCTTATGTGTACACAGGAGACACTTGCCACAGTCAGACATTCCAGGTTCTGTCAATACTTTGCTCTGTTGGGATGGGCTTTTATTCCTCTCGAACGCACCACCAAAAGAAGAGGTTCGTTTCAAACAGAAGTTCGGGGATGTCCCAAGTAACTTTATCAGACCTTTTTCTCCTTCCAAGATGTTCCAATTGTTGGTGAGGACCCCTCTGATTCCAAACATATCTGTGGAAATTGGAAGGGGGAAACTTGATACCCAGTCCTTTCTGTTCGGTCCTTTCTGTGCCCTTGCTGTGAATCCCTTTTCCAGGATTGGTGGGTACCTGGAGTGTCTGTGCTGTATGATCTCATGGAACAGGTTGTCTACTAAATACTCTGGGTATTTTCTTTCCAAGAACAAGTTTCTGAGGTAAAAACCTTCCTTGATGAAATCCTCATCCCTAAAAATGAGTCTGGATAACCGGGATGAATTGTCCTTTTACAATATTCTTTTTCATGAAATGGGGATGCTGGCTGCTGAACTCTAAATAGTTATTCCGGAAAGTGGGCTTGCGGTAGATGTTGGAGTCAAACTGTCCACTTTCCGGGTCAATAGTGTGGTGGACATCCAGGAATTGAATGGTGGTTCCGATATGCCCTACTGTGAGGGTCAGGAAGTCCAGACTCTGGAAAAGGGTTTCCAGAAAATTGCTCAGAGAAAGTCTGCCCCCCTTCCAGACAAAAAAGACGTCATCAATATAACACCTGTACATTATGGTGTTGTTGAACCCGGGCAGTGATTCAACCTTATCCATTTCCCAGGCACTGAGGACTAAGTTTGCATATGCCGGGGCCATTTTGAACCCCATGGCTACCCCTTTCTGTTGGTGGTAAATCTTCCCGTTGAATTGAAAGAAGTTATTTCTTAATACTGCTTCTGTTAACCTGCATACAGTATTAATCTTAGTCCCCACTTAGGTTGGAGTGCCTGTTCAGGAACCGTCTGGTGAGAGTCAGTCCTTTGGCGTGGGGGATGTTTGTGTAGAGTGCTTCAACATCTAGGGTGACCAGTAAATATTCCCCTCCATCCAGTCTTAGTTTGCAGATGTCATTTAGAAAAACCCAGGAGTCCTTGGTGTAATATTTGCTATTCTGTACAATGGGGTTAAGGATGTGGTCCACGTATTGTGAAATCTTTTCTGTTTTTGTTCTTCGGTTCGATACCACGTGGCGGAAAGGTGGATTTTCAGGGTTCTTGTGAACCTTGGGGATTCCAAAAAATTTTCCAAGGCTGGGTGTCATGACCTGCATGAAGTCTTTTTCATCTTGAGAGATCTCATCCCTGAGGTACAGTTACAATAGTAGGTTGTCAATTTGTTTAAAGTTTTGTTGTACCTGGTTGATGTTGACCTTTTTGTAGAACAGGTTATCCATGAGGGATGCTTCAAGTGTTTGGATATATCTCTCCTGCTCCATCACTACTATCCCGGATCCCTCGTCAGCCTTCATGATACGTAGGGATTTGTCCTGACTCAGTTCCTTAAAAGCCTGTCTTTCTTCCCTGTTCAGGTTGTGCCACTTTGCTGAGGGCTTATCAGAAAGGAGTTTCCTGATATCTCTTTAGTAGGTACTCGCAAAGAGGCTCAGTGTGTTGGAGAGTGCAGGAGTGTACAGGCTCTTCATGGTAAGGGGTCTGTCATTATCTTCCGAGCTTTCCTCATCTTCTTCCTCTTCATATTGTTGTATATCTAATTTTAGTTGTAAATTTCTCAGGTAGCACTTGAGGTCCAGGATAACATTCGCCGTGTTGGCTCTCTGCGCTGGGATGAAATAAAAGCCTTTCTTCAGTACCTTATGATGGCTTTCCAAGAAAACTCATGTGGTGAGGTTAAAGATGTCACCTACTCCTGCTGGAGACCTCATGTCAGTGCTATCAGGTGCTGGTATCAGTGAATGGGGAGGGCGATCAGGGTGGTCCATCCCAGTAATACTAGTACTGTATCCCGTTCCCTCTCCTTCTTCCCCTGTGATTGTTGTTCCCCCTCCTTCCCTCAATATTGTTGGTGTTGTGTTTCCAGTTTTGTTCATTACCCCCAGGTCTGAACCTGGTATAAGTCCTAGTTCTGGTTGTGAGTCCTGCTGAAGAAAAAAAAAACATTGTTGTTGCCACTTGTGTTGTTGTTGGAAGACTGGTCATTCATTGGTGGGGTCTGATAACCCCCTCCTTGACTGATCGTACTGTCCGGTTGTCCTGCGGTTTGTGTTGTTGTTGTCCTCATTGTTGTCGTGGTGGTCACATTCACTGGTGTCTGGATCTCCCTGTGTTGGCTGATTTTGGAGAGAAGTTTCTGGTCTTGGCTGCCCCCTAGGAGGAGTATGTACCCTCATCTGGGAACTACTCCCTGCTAGAGGGCTGGATGTGATGAGGAGTCTATCCACATCTGGTGTGATGGGTCCATTTGTGGGTTCTTGTAATTCTGTCGTAGGCCTTAGTTCGGTTGGTTTTGGGATATCTGTCTGACCTTCTCCGTGTGTCTAAACAGCGTGTGGGCCTGATCGGGTATGCTTTTCCTTCCTCATATTGTTTAATGTCCCTACGCAATTTACCTTTCTTGCGTTCAATCAGAGTCGCCACATGCCTAGTAATTTTGTACGGTACATTGTCCCACATTTCCGTAAAGTCAGTAAATGTGGGATCCTGCAGGATGCGTGCTTGCAGATCATCTATTTGAGACTTGTAGGTGGCCATACTCTCAAGTATTGCTTTGGATGAGGGCTTTGATAGCTGCTAGCCCAGAGTCATTATATATTTTGACTAGTTCTTTGTGAAGCTGAGAATTTGGAGTGGTCCTGTTAGGAAATTTGTTACATCTGAGACCCTGTGGGACTATATCCAGCTCTAAACACCTTTACAGATAGAAGTTGTCATGCTCCAGGTTTTTGTAGGTTTTAATCAGTCTCTCGAATCTGGTAATCAGAGACCTGGCACTCTGTGAGACCCCTCTGTTTTGACTGTACTCCATTTGTATTTTTGTATTCTGGACCGGGCAACAGAAGGGATTAATTTCCGTCTGCATGAGTATCAGGTCAAGGGCCTGTGTGGTCCTTATTTCTGTTGCAGTTCTGTTGTTAATTGTGGCCCTGGGTCCAGAAATAGTCCAGGGGTTCAGTATGGTCCCTGGTGATCCTTTCATTTGTAGGTGTTAAAGGTCTACTGTTTAGGTCCTCAGAGATCCTGCGCCAAACGAATTCCTTCCGATAATTTTGTAAGAACTGTTGTTGGATCAGTTGGTATCCTGCTCCTAGTTGCTCCTGTCTTCATTTGGCTACTAGAGCCCGAGTTGGGTGCTAGGTTTCCTGCCATTCTGTCACGCTAAGTACAAGACTTGCAACTAAAATTAACCGCACTCAAAAAAAATGAATGAAGAGAAGAAATTTTAACTAAGAAATTAACTTTGTGACAATAACAGCATTCAAAAAGTAGTAAATCACACCAACAACTCTTGTAGTACTTTAGCGCTTTCGTCTTATTTATTATCAAGACTTCTTCAGAAAGACATGTTTCATAACTATGAGCAACCATTTTGACTTCCTTTAAATACATTAGTTCTAGCAGGCCATTTAAATTAACAACAGTTCCTTTCCAATAGAAATGTGTGAACAGGCAGGGTGCTGTGTGTATTTTCATTAACATTACAATCACAGTTACATAAGGTAAATTGGTCAGAGAGTAATAGCCTTGTGGTGACGTGTGCATACTAATAGGGATCATGTGCAAAATCATATGTCCAGCATTGTAACAAATATGTAACTTTCATATCCTGTGCTGTCTATTTTTATCTGATTCAGTGTTTGCGACAGATTCCCAGGCTGCTTAAAAAGGGTCCGGGTGGACTCAAGGAAGGATGTGGCAGAACCAAAGAATGTGCAAGAGGTGTGGATTGCACATACACTTTGTAATGAGATATAAAAGTGTGAGCTGCTGACCAGGTTGCTGCTGCACAGATGTCACTTACAGGGACTCTTTTGGAAATGCTATTGATGTGGCCATTGCTTTGGTGCAGTGAGACTTTAGGATTGCCACCTAACATTTTTTTTTTCCATCGGACTATCCGGAAATCAAACTGATTCTCAGGTAGTCTCGAAATGACTGTCGGAGTTTGTTAAATCGGCTGATTTACCATGCTTTTTTTTTTTTTTTTTTTTTTTTTTTTACAGAAAAGCATAGTAAATTGGCTAAAAGTAGGCATGAGAAATGGAAAAAGAGGGTGTTCCAGCCTGCTGATATCATAGTGAGGTCACAAAATGGGCAGAATGTGGGCTGGAATGGGCGTGGTTACTGGTGATGCGTGGGGTGCGGCTTACTCTGGTTTTAGCCACAACGAAAGGTG
The DNA here is from genome assembly GCF_019279795.1 of Protopterus annectens. NCBI lineage: Eukaryota > Metazoa > Chordata > Ceratodontiformes > Protopteridae > Protopterus > Protopterus annectens. The sequence goes on from NC_056729.1 coordinate 69,238,907, forward strand.
GCAACCCTATAAGCCTTAGGCTTTAAAGCAAAGACAAAAGTCTTGTTTTATCAACAAAGGAAATACAATCGGCCAACCACTTAGAAAGTGTGACTTTTAAAACATGTTCTCCTAGTTTCATTTTGGAAAAGGAGACAAAAAAGCTGGTCTGATTTCCTGATGTCATTGATATGATGCACATAAAATCTGAGCCGTCTCTGGACATCCAGTGACTTTATGGTTACTTACAGGCCAATGAAGTCAAACCACAATAGGTGTCAACATGCATGTTTCAGCCTTTTTATTGATCTTGTCAGCACAGCATAAGTGCAGAGTTTCAGAAACCATGCAGTTGAAACACGATGTCCTGAAGGGGTCATCTGCATATATCCCATAGGCCTCCACTACAGGAAGTTTAAGGTATTGCAGAGTGATAACTCTAGCTTGTATGGGTTTTCCTTGCATGTTTTACTGAATGGGTTGTCTGTGTGTCCTTTTTAACCTTTGGTTTGGATGTTAGTTGGAATATTTTGCAGGCACCTTAACCTTCATGGGCATCAGCTAGGTTTAAAGACACTGTTTCTGAAGTAGAGACAAACTATCCACTTATGCTATTCTGATGATGTCAATAAAAAGGTTGAAACCTGTATGTCCACAGCTCATGGTCATTGGCTTTATTGTTCTGAATGTAACTATAAAGACTTTAAACAAAAAAAAAAAAAAAAAAAAAAATTTATATATATATATATATATATATATATATATGTGTGTGTGTGTGTGTGTGTGTGTGCATCTGTGTGTGTGTGTGCGTGTGTGTGATGGTTTCACTTCAGAATCCTGAAATATCAGAATCCTGAACTTCATAATCCGGAACCCAAAATCCTGAATCACAAAATACTGAAAATATACAGGGCACAAAGAATTACAGTATTCCAGTAAAAGGACACAGAGAAACTCATACAAGACAAAGGATAGCACTTGTCACCAAGTATGGGCTGGGGGGTGTCTCCCCACCCCCTGCTAATTAAATATATAAACTCCAAAATTGCACTCCACAGAAAAAATGGCAAACATACCATCATGTGTGTTCATGACTGCTTGTTGTAACCTTAATAACATTCCCTTTTAACTTGCTATACTACAACATAACTCATGATAGTATAGTGAAGTGCAATCTTGGAGTTGATGTATTTAAGTAGCAGGGGGTGTGGTGCCGCAGCCCCCCACATGTGGGGTGCAGGGGGGGGTCTTGCCCCTCCTGCTTATATTCGATGGCTGCTTATATTTGATGGAATGTAATCTGGTCTGTGTTCTCTATAGTCAGTATCCTGTGTGTTTTCAGTATTTTGAGTTTTTAGGATTTTGGGCTTCCAGATTATGAAGTTTTCTGAAATTCAGGATTGTGATATTTCAGGATTCTGAAGTGAAAAATTATATATGTGTATGTGTGAATATATATATATATATATATATATATATATATATATATATATATATATATATATATATATATATATATATATATATACACACACACACACACACACATACATGGTTTATTATTGAAATGCCGATCCTGACATGGGCGACTCGACTTGCACGAATGCGGAAATGCGATCGTCACCGCAGTCGAATCCCAAATGTGCGAACGGCAAAACCTCGCCCCTTTCTGACCCATGGTAGCATGGGTGTGGAGGTGTTGTGCGGCCGGTAATGTCGAACGTCGACTGAGTTTCGATAGCGAACAGTTTTCGCGGTTTCGGTTCGTGAAAACACGTCGATGAGGTGGCCGTCCGAACAAAGTGCATTCGCTTATTCAATAGTAAACCCACATACATACATATATATACATATATAGATAGACAGATACACACACCCACATCTCTAGCTTATCTGGGTTTTCTTTGCAGTTTTTACTGAATATATTTTGTTGGTGTCCTGTTTACCCTTTGCTTTTGATTGTTCTGTTTTGGAAATTATGCTGAATTTTCTGATGCAATTACTTCAGAAGTTGGATGAACAGATGAGGGTAGCATTGTCAGCATACTGAATTATGGTAGCAGTGGGAATTGTAGTATGCATATCATGGACAAATATACTGAAAAGTATTGGTCCAATTATTTATCCTCGTGGAACTCCTTTGTTGTAGGTAAACATTCTGAGAATGGATGTGACCATCTATCTGCTTGGAACATATTTTAAAGGTAGCTTAAGAACTATGTTAAGGTGTTAGAGCTAAGCTCCACTTCAGCAGAACTTTGGAGAAGGATACTGTGAGATACAGTATCAAATGCCTCTGAAAAGGTCTAGGAATAAAGCGAAAGTATGAAGGCCACTGTTTTTGAGGTGATTAATGTTTAGGAAGGATTAGCAGCATAGATTTAGAGCAGTAATTTGGCCAAAACCCATGCAGGGTGTGTGAAAGTAGGTTGTGCCGAGTGAACTGATATAATGGTTGCTTTTGGATACATTTTTAAGTATTTTTGAGAGGGGTGGTTTAATAGTTATTGATCTAAAATTAGAGAGGTCTTGTTGAACTCCACCTTTCTATACAACTATTATGTAGGCTTTTCCCCCCAAAGGTCAGGAACGTAGAGTTCTGAAATGGATCAGATGCTAAGTTTTGCAACTGTGTATGCAATATAGTCAAAGGTGATTTACAAATACTCAATGAAAGAGATTAGATGTTAAACACAAGCTTTAGATTTCATAACTTTTTAATAACTAAAACATTAATGAGCTGTAACTGAAATTAGCTAGGAAGGGGACAGAGGGAACATAATTAGCATTTGTTTTGTATTGTTGGGTGGTAGTCCTTGGTGAGTTGAAAAAAATGTTTACTAAACGCGGTTGCTATGTTTTGTCCGTTTCATCTAGGAGTGTGGTTAGCGTGACTTTTTCAAGATTTAATGAATTTATCAACACACAGTACTGTTTGGGATTGTTTTATGATTGTTTAGAAAATGGTGCAAGTAGTAGAACTGTTTAGTTGTTCTAAGTAGTATTTTCGACTTTGTTTCTGAATGTGTTATAGGCCTGTCTAAACTGCATTATTTCAGACACTTTGCACTGTTTTCAAACCTAGTCCCCATTTGTCATTAGTTGACTAATGTAGGCTGACATCTAGGTTGACCCACAATTCTGCCCTCTACCAGGACAAGATGCAGAAAAATAGCTGACATGCTCACTTTCACGCAGGAATAAATGAGAGCTAGATCTTGTTTGTTCCTAATATTTCCCAACAGACCAGTGTAAAAATAAGGTAATATTACATTATTAACAGAGAACTGTTTCCACTTGCAAACAAAAGTATGTTGAGCCGAAGACTTCCTGAATGCCCAGGTCACCTCAAGAGACCTGCAGTTGTAGGGCCATCAGAATACAACAGTCTATATCAGTAGCAATGCCTCATGGGAAGCCAGGTCTCTGTCCCAGCTGGGTAGGGGGGGGGGGGGGCATGCCTAAGAGACTTCCTGTACTACTATTGTCCTTACAGCCTAAAACCAGGGTCCACAGTAATTTGATGAATGAGATCACAGCAAACTGCATAAAAAAAGTTGAATGTATGTCAGCTTTCATAAAATTACAAAAAAATAGAGAGTTTTTACAGACTGATATGCCTCCTACATCTCTAAGCATACTTAACACAGAGAAAAGCGCATCTTTGTTGGCAAAGTAAAATTTCCTTATTCCCACAGACTCTCAATCTCTCTATCATCACTGCCTGTTCTTTGATAAACAGGAAAATATTAAATCTGATCAATTTCACTTTGAAGAAAGAGATTGTGATTAAACCATATATCACCCTGATGTTATGCACTTCTCAGCATCCACAGAGCAACACAACAGTTTTAGTCTTCCTTCTCATAACTATAAATTGAGCAATTAAATCATCAATAAGGATGAGAAAGTACAGAGAAACCTTCCTTGCCATAAAAAAACACATTCCCCATCACCCCTTCCCTGCTTTGATGTAAAGTGAAAAAGAGAAGTAATGTCACACTGTCCTGGTGCCAAACAGGTCAGTCTCTTTAAGGATCTACTAATGCCATAATCAAGCATGGTCTCTGAATATGGAGCTGAAGGACAGGGCTGGTGGTTTGGCTCAGAGGGAATTTAAGCCTTTGAAACTAATCCTATCTGCATCCCACTGCCAGTCTAGCACTACATCCCTAAACCTGGGGTACAGCCTTGAGCCATTGACTGTTTAGATTCCACAAGATTAAGAGGTTGTCTTACCATATCTCTAAGGCCTTCAGAACAAGAATGCACTGCTCTTAGCTCCAAGTAGTTAAGCTGGTACATCCCTTCTTTATAGGAGATTAAATTCTCTGCACCACATGGTAGCAGAGGTAGGCTATTAAAGTATCTGCCATCAATACCTACAACAGGGTCAGGACAGGAAGAAAAGACTCAAAATCTGACTGGTGGGATGACTCGACCACTGCAGCTTTAAATGGTAGGGTTCCAATTACAACAGATCCACAAGAGCATTGTAGCTTTAAAACCAGTAATACCTCACAGTCCACTGCAGTATATGTAGTCTTAAGCATGCACACAGCATACTGAATACCATGGAGGCCATCAAACCCACATGGTGCAGCAGAGTTTAGGCCTAGACATTAAAATGCATCTCAGTTAGGCAGGCCAAGGATATGACCTCTCAGGCTCACTTCAACAACAGGAACAAAAGACAAACAAGCCAATCAATTTCTCCATCAAAGAAAAACTTCTTCCAGCATGTAGTGATCCCTCCTACAGAATGTACCCAAGCAAGTCTCAAAGGAAGGCTTCAGCCGAGAAAGTCCCTGAACAGATCAACACAAATGCCAGTCATTCAGATACAAAAAAAAAACAATTCTGATAATTCTCTATACTTATATAAAGTTTGTTTGTATTTTCATTGTGTATTATTGCAGTATTTAAATTGTCTTTTCTTTTAGTTTTGAAAGCATTAAAACTTCTACACAAGGGCCAGGAAGGAAGATTTTGTTTGATTATTCAATTTCAGAGAGATTAATTGTACAAACACCACCTAAACTACCTCCACTTGGATGACCATCACATTGTGGGTTACCTCTGTGTGGGCAGGAAGATTACATGTGAGCTGGATGAAATTATGTTACTCACAAGTGGAATCAAGGAAGAGGAGTGGATATTTCATTTAGTTTAGGTAAGACTCTCCTTTTAGCTATTTAGTTTTTAGATATCCAAACAGAAAGCCAAGACCTCTGGATAAATTTCAGCTTAAGCAATTTGAAAAGAATTTGTCCAAATTTAACTCATTACAATTTGGTAACACATATTTGCGTCATTGTATTAAGAGAAATCATGTCCCTAAAGGACTTAGAATATGAAAATTCCCCCAACGGACTGGCAGGGGATAAAGATCTTTTGGAAGAACCCGTACCTGTTTTCGACCAGTGCAGTTGTGACATTATGAATATACTAATCAGACTTAATGAAAAAGAAAAGTTTAAGCTTTTAGACAAGATAAACATTGACAAATTACTTAAGCACGGTTTACTTTACAAACTTTATCATAATGACTATAGCAATGTTTTTGTACATGTGAACAAGCAGTTAAAGAATAAGATTACTTAAAACAAAACATTAGCGAGGGATGAATCGGCTTATGCAAAGTTTAAAGCTTATCCAATGCCTTTAATGAAAGGGGCACATTCTATAGATAGCAACAGGGACTCTGTTACTGGTTAGAACAGCAAGAGAGCAAAATCCAATCTCCAGAGCCCCTCAGACGGAGAAGAACTTACTCATACCAAACAGCCTAATTTTTTAGATCCACTGGAATTTCCTCCATTCTAGCAATCTGAAAGGATAGCAAGTAGAAAGTTCACCCAAACTGCCAACAACTATGAGAGTGGGAGTTAGGCATGATTTCAAGCAAATGTCATGCTAACAAAACCTCACCCCACAACATCTACAACTGTGGGCAATACAGAGGCATCGATCTCCTACCACATTGCATAAAAGTTCTGGAGAGGGTGATTGATAAACGGATACACAGAGTAGTGGAATGTAAGATCGGAGATAAGCAGTTCGGATTCAGATCAGGATGCAGCACAATTGACCAAATTTTTGCATGCCTTCAGACAGAAATTTGAAAAGAAGCTACAGATGAGGACAGAGTCCAACTGGGCATTCCTAGACTTGGAGAAAGCATATGACAAGGTCCCAAGAAAGTTGATCTGGGCAGTACTGTAGTGGTTTGAAGTCCTAGAAACATTGGTAGATTTAGTGCAGGCTATGTACAAGGACCCAGTGACTCAAGTACGAAGAGTGTTCAGCCTCACAGAGGGGTTCCAAGTGGAAGTGGGTGTACACCAGGGTACATATCTCTGAGCCCACTGCTGTTCATACTGGTGATGAACTATATTAGCAAACAGGTTGGAAAGCATAAATCAACAAAGCTGCTGTATGCAGATGATGTGGCATTACAGGTAGACTCTGAGTTAGAACTTCAGCAAAGGATAGGAGAATGGAATGTAAATCTGAAGGCACATGGGATGAACCTAAGCAAAGATAAGGTGGTGGTAATGGCAGCAAATTGGGGAAATCAGAAGAAGCTGAGAATAGAGATAGAAAGATAGTGAAACATAAACAACTTCAAGTATCTGAAAGGGGTGGTTGAGGTGGAGGGTAATCTGAATGAAGAGGCCAAAGCTACAATCAGGGGGGCTACAGCCAACTGGCATAGAGTATCAGGTGTGGTTTATGACAGAAGAATGCCAAAAAACTCTAAAGTAAGGTGTACTAGACAGTGGTGCGACCAGTACTACTGTATGGTGCAGAAAGCTGGGCAGTAAAGGCAAAACAGTTGAAGAAGCTAGAGGTGATGGAAATAAAGTGCCTAAGAAAGGTGGTAGGATGCACATTGTGGGGCAGATGAAGAAATGAGGACATAAGAGCAGAAGCCAAAGTAGCTCCAATTGCAGAAAAGATCAAAAAGAACAGATTACAGTGGTTTGGGCACATGTGTAGGAAAGCAGAAGACAGTCTGGTGAGGATGATTTGGGACGAACAAGAAGAAGGCAAGAGAAAGTGAGGACGTCCAGCAAAGAGGTGGATGGATTGTATGAAAGATCTGCGACCATCAGGCATGAGTGTTGAAGAAGGCAGGGGAGTGGCAATGAACTGAGAGAGTTGACGGCAGTTAACACGATACCCTGACCTCTTGTAGAAAAAATGTGAAAAAGGGGGCTGATAATGATGAAACCTCATCCCAAGAAGTAAAGGAATTGAATGAGCCGCCATCACTGGCATTAAGCATCGACGCTTTTGCACATGATGTGTTCCTTCTTCAAAGGTCAGTGTTATATGTACCAAATGGTTTTAAGCATTTTAATTACAGTTGCATATCTTTAGAAGATGGGCACAATAATTTGTTCAGCAAGGGCTTTACCTCTGGATCTACCTATCACTATATCATTGCAGATTTATTAACAAATTTAAAATTATTTATTAGAAAGTTAAACTTGCATGTTTTATTTCAAGGTCAACCACGTACTCAAGCGCAGGCTAACAACTTTGCTAGAGCTAGGACGTTAACCCCCCCACCAAGCATGGTACTTTGAGGTTGCATGAAAGACACTGTGAGAAAAATTTAAGACGACCAATTCAACAGTCACAGTTTGAGTCTGTTAGTAATTTAAATGTAGATGAAAAGTTGCTTTGAACAAACTGACTAATAATTTCCAAACGAAAATCATGAAGCCTGAAAGGGGGGCGGGGGAGTTCTTATGGATTCTGTAGACTACATGGCTAGAATGTGCAAGCTCATAATAATTCTCAAAACACCAGAATATCTAGAAGTGAAATACATATTGCCTATTGGAATATTGATTTACACCTGAAGAACCTTTTTGATCAGGATGTCATTAATAACATTCTATATATGTTTAAGCTTGATTACACAGAAATTCCAGCTATATTTAGCATTCCTAATGTCCTTGAAAATGTAAATGATCCACCTCTGCGTCTTACAGTGTCAGTGGCAGGGTCTAAACCACGTCCTTTAACTTTACATATAGAGGGGAATCTGAAGAACATCTTTAGTAAATTCGAATGTATACTGCGTGACTGACAAATGTAAAATAAAATACATTTCTTATGCTATATCCAGCACAATATGTATAATGAGGACTGGTTGTTAGTAACAGTTGACGTGGTTGATTTATTTTCATGTATACCTCATCAGTGGTTCAATGAGGCTTGTGTAAGTTACGAGAGCCTTCATACCAATACTGTGCATATATTAAGTTTATGATACTGGTTTTGCTCAATAACTTTTTGTACTATGAAAGTGAGTATTTCAAACAAATTTTGGGAGTTGCAATTAGGGCGGCTTGTGCCTCCCTGTATGAAAACATAAGCTTTAGGCACTGGGAACAGAATTTTGTGTTTAATTCTGAGTACATGCAATTTGTCGTCACCTATTTAAATTTTTTGGATGACATCTTCATAATTTGGAAAGGCAGTGTAGCTGAATTGGAAAATTTTACTGGATTTATGAATTTCTTCAATGAATTTTTAAAATTTACTTTTTCTTATTCACTTGAAAAAATTCATTTAGATATTACTTTGGTGAAGGATATGAATAAACGTAGCTACAGTTCATTATTGTATAGAAAACCTATGTATTCAAACACTTTCCTGCATTTTACTAGTAATCACCCTTTTACACAGAAAAAAATGCCTGGTAAAGGACCAGATGCTCAGAATCTCCAAAATAGAGTCAGATGACGGCCAGTTTTTCTGAGAACATGATAATTCGATTGAAAGGTTTATTGAGTGGGGATACCCCAGGCAAGATGTTGAATAATATTAAGGATGAAATTTGCCATCAAACAGTTTTTTTCCCCTTTGCTGGGGAGTGGTTTTCACAACTTACTAAATAAGCCTGTTGAGGCCATGAACTTTGAAGAGACCATGCTTATCAAATATAGTCCAGTTAGTAATGGTATTAAGCAGGCTTTGGAAAACAACTGGAGAGTCAGAACATGACAAATCCATTAGAGATATACTAGGCAAGAGTCCCAAATGTGTTAGTTAAAGGTATGTTAAAATGTGGTTCCTGCTCCTTCTGTAGGTTTATACATGCGACTGTAACTCATCTAGGGTTGTTTACTTAGCTGTCTAACTTTTGCCATCATTTTTACATTGGTAAAACTGAGTGCACCCTTAAAAAACGCTTGTATGATCATTACTATGATATTAGGACATGTAATGTTAATAACGCTCTTTACAAGCACAAACTTTCTTGCCCAGATAATAAGATTCTTCTGTTTTTTGTATTAGAACAAGTGTGGGCAAGCATGCAGGGTGGGGCATGGGGGCATAGGTTAGAATACCAGGAATTGGGATGGCAGCTGAGATTAGCATCAAATGTACTCCCAGGTTTGAACAATCTGCTTTCACTTAATAGTGTACACAAGATGCGGGCAGCTAAACTGTAATTTTGCCACATAGATTAATTCTTAAATATTATCATCTAGTCTTTTGTGCACTATTTTTTCTGTAGTTTTAAGTATTTTATTATTTATTTATGTACCAAGTTAGTGCATTAAAGTTAAACTTTACTGTTATTTTCTACTGCAATATTTTGTGGTTATATTTGATTAATTACTTAATTCTCAACCTTCCTGGTAATTTGTTGCTACTGTCATGTTTCTATTACTATCTTTGTTATAAACAGTGCCAACAGCTTGGCTCTATATGTTCTGATGAAGTCTCAGTTTAGGGACGAAAGCACTTAACATCTTTGTAAAATAAAGCTTTTATTGTTTGTACAGCGTGTGACTGGTTCCTTGTAGGGTACTTTGGACTACCTTCAGCTCTGTGGTTCATTAGCTTTTTTTTCTGCTAAAGGTCACACTGTGTTTTGTGGTAACTTCTTATTCTTTCTTTTACTTCTATACATTTAGCATCTTTGCTATGTTCCACAGGATCTTCATAGCTTCTCACTTTTTTTCATTTTGCCAAGTCCTTTGGGTTTCTAATACCATGATGGGAATGGATCCCATTCCTAAGTCAAAGTACGATTAAAGTTCATGAAATTAGTATGGTTTCAAACTTTGATGTTAGCCAGAAGTGCTCTTTGCAGCAGCACCTGTAATGACTCCTGCAATTTATATAGAGTTGCATGTATCAGTAACATATCTAAGTATGATTGTAAACTCTTTTTTTTATAAGACCCCGTTGCTCCTACTACTATTGGAACTGTCTGGGTATCTTTCTACATTGCCTTTTTTTCTACCTGCAAATCCTGGTATTTTATGACTTTGTCTCTCTCTATATGTAGCACACTGTAAGTCACTATGTGTAGCAATTTCAGTGATAAATGCTACTTTTCTTTTCTTGGACTACTATATCTTGTTTCCTCATATCTCTTTTTTAAACTGTTGGTAATAGGTGATCCTGTATTATGTGGGCAGGGAGATTATATGGGAGATGGATGAAACATTGTTACCCAGAAGTGGAATCTTCCACCCCAGTGAACACTAAGGTATGTATATCTTTAACCACTGCAGCTACAGGGACCTTTCAGCAAACTACAGGGAACAGGACAGGAATTTTGCAGGCATCAGTTCTCCATATCCTATCCCAGTTTCAAATTATACTGCAGCATGTGAAGCAGCATATATGGTGGTACCCAAGAACATCAGAGGAAAGAAGCACTGAGTGTATGCTTTATGCCATTGATTGTTTTCCCAAGGTCATGGGAGTCACTGACTTGCACACACTGCCATCAAGGCCCCATTTGGTCAACAAGTGGCTTGCCAGATACACCACCACACTTACTCAATGACCGGGTGATATGCAATGTCCAGGTCATCACCTATAATGTTTCTGTGCAACACCCACGCAGTTCCCATTATCCTTGTATCCTGCACACATCTGAACTATGTGATAGTCAACTTCTCACGGGGTCCCTACTTCATAGGTACACATGTAGGGGGATACAGAGGGCAGTATATACAGTTACCATGTAATCAGGTAGCAGATCACGTATAATGATGTCACTGTTGAGTGCAAGAGGGAATGCCAGAAATGCATTACAACCCATGACTGATGAACCACCAGTGACAGAATACCGTGCACATAGACATGTGGAATGTGGTAGAATAAGTTTCTGGCCAAATTAAGAGCTGCTTCCACTGCTTTGATGCATCACGTAGGGCAGAACCAGTATTTACATCTAATCCTATAGCCAGATATTTGTAGCATGTGTTGTGCTGCATAGCACTGACGTGCAGAAACAGCTACAGAAGCAAAAGCAAAAAAGCATTCCTGTAGGGCTCACCATACTGCCTGGAGCAGCAGAACAGTCAGGTCAAGGAGGAATAAGCAGCAGCAGCAGGACCTCATATGAGACAGAAATGGAAAGAATACACCATGGTACTGTCTGACCGACAACTATATGCCACAATACAACCAACAAAGAACAAACTGATGTATGCAGCATCATACATAAGCTAGTCAAGACTATGCATAGTCTGGCCATTTACCTTACCCACACAGGTCATTGGTGGGCACAACATAATTATCATTTGCACAGGTGTGGAAGGGAAGTAGACATTGACATGTGACACCAATGCTATAACATGGGCCAGGACTATGCAAGAGGGATGTGGTTGCCAAAAATTCTGATAGAGCGAAACAAGAGTTAAATTCACCAGTGGCAGGAAGGACATTGGCAATGTGCACTGTGGTAGCCTGCAGTTTCAGGGTCTGATGAGGTCTATTGCAGGATGTCACAGAATTAAGGGGAAGTGCAAGTGCACTTTAACAGGGTGGCCCATATTGTGAGGCAACATATGGAAGTTGTCCACTACCTGAATGATGGCTATGGGTAGGCATGGTGCACATATGCTTACAGGAGATATTAATTTTTATTTTAGTTATGCTTTGTTGACAGGCTTAGTCCCACTAGGCTACTGGCTTCGTATTAAGGGGCCCCCGAGGTGGTATTTCTACTATTTAATGGTGTGGAACTAAGGCAGTGTGACTAGTCTGTTGAGATGTCTGAAGGACAGATGCCAAGAAGAATCAACAGCTACATATGCAAGACAGGCCATAGCTAAGTACAGTGGCCTCTACAGCTACAGTCAAGATACAGTCTCAAGAATGGACTGTGACATTTGGGTGTGCCTGGCCTATAAGAGACCACCTCACATCTGGAGCCTTCCAGAGTCAAACAGTAGAGTCTGCAGAGTCAAACAGGACAAGTCGCAATTTGCCTCATGGATGCACCAATGGATATAATGTTATTCACCAGTAAATTAAGCAGCATCACCTGTTCCCTGACCCTACAAAAGTCCATGTCTATTGTACGGGTGTTGGATGGCATACCTCACACCAAGTAGATGCTGCACATCATCTAGCAGGTCACACAGCACACTCCTCACCTCCACAATACTGCTGGCTAACAGTTGCCTGCACCTGGATCACTGACCTGCATATCCACAGATTAAAAGTGTTGCATGCAGGTCAAGAACAAACCTGGAGTCATGGCATTACCACAGACCACCCCCAACTTTTCCCTATAGGGTGTGTACACACGTCAAGCTGCAGCAAGGCTTATAGATACCATATGCCATATGGACTGAGGATTCCTGTACAGCCTGGGTAAGGTTCACAGTTACAGGATATCAAGCAAACATAGGTGAGGCTGCACAGTTCAGCTTGTCCCCTCCAGCAGCACCCGATACATGGGGGATGTCTGAGCTTTCCAATGTTAGTACTGTTAAAAGTGCCACTAAGACTGTGCCATATGCACACTGCCATCATCAGACACATGCGACATTCAGAGAAAAGTTGTTATGGAGCCTTTGGAGCCTCCACCAGCAGAACCTGGGAAAGCATAAAGACAAGACATCTGTGGCAAAATGTAAACAAATGCTTACCCTCCCGCATGGCAGTCACACTGGTAGATGACAATCTCTGAATAGAATATGAACAAATTTATACCATGTTGTGCAAGGACTTATAGTTGCAGATTGGGAGCACCTGGAGTAAAGATATGCAGAAGGCTCTTGCTGAGTAAGTCTTGCCTCACATACAGTGCGCGTTACATTGTAGCAGTGTAAATGCTAAAGCTAACCAGCTGCATCCCCTACAAATACTCAGTCATCACCAACCCACCTCCCACATGCAAGACATCAGACAGAGACACCTGAAATCCTCCACCTCTGTAAGCAACTTCTGCACTGGTCATCCACTTACTGTGGCAGATACTTTCTTGTCAATGCCTCATGCCTTGTTCTCAACATGCAATGTATCAGCTGCTTTTTGCCAAATCTCATATAGCCACCTCTTATGTGCAAATTGAGTAATGATGGGTCACACCATTGCCTGTCACACATGGTCCAGAAAAACTGTCGGCATTACCCTGGTCAAGGATGTGCATGCCATGTGTCTGGAGGGCATGTATTTAGTGACATCTCAGACTCCTGGATAGTGACTTTTTCTGTCCACTGGCTCTTTTGTGAGCGTATGACAAGATGTCCATATCTGTAGAATGCATATGTCTCTCTGTAGAGGCCCGATACGATGGGACCTCCCTATGTGGTGGCTACTTCACCTCTCCCCTGTTGGGCTGTGACCATTACCCCTCTTTTCTCATACAAACTGTGGTAAAGAATATGTTATAACAGTCTTTCCTGCAGCAGCGTATTGAATTATACTCTGCACACCTCGATACTATGTGCACATTCCCCTTGCTACCCTCCACCCCCCCAACCACACACAACTCAGCGTAACTTGTGTCACATCACTCTGCTGCATTTCTACCAACTTGTTGACAGCTTTTCCATCCTCTTCAAAGGGAATGGGGTTAACAGCAGTCATCTGTTTAGCAAGAGCAGTTTTAGTAAGAGAAACTGCAGTTGGATCTGTTTTAGAGTAGAAAAAAAATAGTTACGAGTCTGAGGTACCCAGTATAACCTGATTTCCTGAGGGCAGGAGGTTGACCACTAGGCAAACTAGAAGCGGTGAAGAAAATATTCTCTAAAGCAAGAAAGAGGAGGAACAGCTACAGATCTAGGCATAGCCAACTGTAACAAATACATTTTCTGCGCAATAGGAATTTCATTCTTCTCCCAATGAAAAAACTCCATCTTAGATAAAATCTCAAAAAAAGATAAATCTTCAAAAGACAGAAATATGAAGCCATACTTTTTTCTCAATCTGAGCAGTCTGATTCTGAAAATATTCTTGAAATACAACCTCCTCCTGCAATGCCTGCTCTTCTGACTGAAAATCCAAGTCAGAAAGAGAGGGCACCCCTCTTTTCTTGCCTGATAAAGTAATAGGCATGGAAATGCATTAATAAGCTACTTAGCAACCAGTCCCAGAAGGATGATATATTTTCTAACTTTACCTTCCCTAAGAAACTCCCTAGAAAAATGACCAAACTGTAGAAGACATACTCATCCCAGATTTGGGTTCCCAAACCTGGAGAGTGAAAAACCTTCACCCACCTCTTCTTTCATAGGGAAGGATAGCAGCCAACCTTCTCAAAAACAGCTGTTCCACTGGAGAGGTCAAAACTGCAGTGAGTACACAGCATATTTATGTGTAGTCCTTAACTCAAGGTCTCATGAGGGTCTATGTTTAGCCATTGAATGGCATTGTTCATCAAACAGCCATTCAACGGCAACATAGCATCGAACATCTGGTTTCACAAAAATACATACCATCGTAAATAAAAACATCAAACTGTCACAGCTGACAAACAGAACGAAGTACATACGTCTACATAAGGTAGGAATAAGGAAACTTTATCTTTCCTCACTGTAGTGCAATCTCATACTTGGTATATATAATTAGCATGGGGTGCAGGGGCAATGGACAGTTCGATGTTTTTATTTACGATGATATGCCTGTTCGAGAAAAGGGACATTCAATTCTATATTGCTGATGAATGGCCGTTTGATGAACGTGCCATTCAATGGCTAAAAACAGACCTGTCTCATGAAGGTCCTCCAAAAACCCGGACTTCAGAGACATAATCAAGCTTATACTACAATATTAGCTTGGTCTGACTGACTACTATAAAGTGTCCATATATGCTTTATTTACTCTCACCCTTGTTGCCCAGGTCACAGCTGAAAAGGGTCCATGGTGACCAGTTCACTCACCCAATTAAAAACTGAGGGGAAAAAATAATGAAAATATGGTAACCCCAGTTTAACAACTCAAATACAAATGATGTGTCTGCCTAACCTATGGGGATTCCAGCAGCCAAGGTCATTTGAAGGAACCACGCACCCACAGGGGAGCAAGGGAAGGGATACTGCTGACTCAACAATGGTGGGCCTTTTTAATATATAAACTCAAAAGATAAGACTATATATACCAAGTATATCAAACATTGAGGATCTGGCTTATTGGGTCTGTATTGTCAGGCTGATTCCCAGGCAACAGAAACATCAGGATGCAACAATCATGGTCAGCAAAGAAAGTTAAGTACTGTAGAACACAAACCAAACAGACCTAACTTCACAGCCAAAACAGGGAGGCACTGCATGAGAAAGCATTACACTAGGTATAGGAGATCTAAGGAATGCCAGTCAAATGCAAAGTGTGGTAATAAAACAAACAGCACATGACTAATAAAACTTCCAGACCATGTCTACCATGAGGCAGGGGGAAGGCATGGGGAGTGCTGACCTCTTCATTTAGCTCTACTCTTATGCTATGCATTTAACTATTGTATCTGGTATGAGGAGATTCATCCTCAACAACCAGTATGACAGAGTCCAAAGTCTGTCCTCCAAAGTAATTACAGGACCACATCTCTGAGCAATGTCATACTTAACTATGACCGAGACATACAGATCATATCATACTTATTTTGCCATGCAAAAGCATTCAGTGAAGCACAAGCAGCAGCTGCACAAATATCATCTAATGATTTATTTCTTAAGTAGACATTGCTCTGGTCAAGTGCACTACAGGCTCAGTAGGCAGTGTTCTTTTATTTAATTTTCTTTACAGCAGCATAAGTCAGTACGCTACAGAGAAACAATAAGTTTGGTGTTTTTTTTTTTTATTAACTTTGACAATCTTTGTTCTGTCCATGTAAAATCTGAGCTACCTGTGGATATCCACAGAGTGCAAATACTGTATCTATTCAGATCTATATCTATTAGAGAAGTTAAAGAATACAGAGTAAGATTTATTTCATTGGCTATCATAGCATAAAGGAGGGATTAGTCTGCAATGACACTATCCTTCTGGAAGACTATGTAATGAGGTTTAACACAAGGCCTGTCACTCAGTAACTTACCTAGCAGACATAATGGCAACTACAAAAAGGGTCTTTTAAGGCAGATAATGCAGATCAACTTCAAAATTAAGTTTAAAAAGAGATGGGGTCATTTTTTCAGCATGAAATACAAACTGAATGGAGGTACAGCATCCTTAAAAAGTAGCCACACCTGGAATGTAACTCTCAGGAAAGCTTTGCAAACCATTAGCAAACCTAAAGGCAAACAGTTTGAGCCTTAATTGAAGTTGAATATGGCAGCAAGATATACTTGTTACGCAGGAATAACAATCCTACATCAAATATTTAAGAAAGGTAATTAACCTATAGCAACCAAGGCACTCTTCTATGAACACTGTACATCAACATGAACCTAGAAGCCAATGTTAATGATGTAGCTTAGATCACTGTAGCTTTACCTGTTTGCTGTTGATTATTCACACATCTTACTCTCTTCTTGAATATTTAAATCCTTTAACCATGCCTGCAACATGTGCAATGCAAATAAGGTGCTTTTTTACTGTAATAAGACTACTTGGTTGCTGCTAATGTCTACTTATCATATTCTCCTTTTAGCTTAGCAGTTAAGACTACCTACTCCTAACACTGAAGATTCTACCCCTCAAAAAGTTAGCATACACACAGCTCATGATCAATAATAATGCTTATTTTACACCTGCAATCCTACACAAATTTAACACATCAAAATCACCTTTCTGCCCACACTGTAAGGACCAGACAGATGACTTAATCCATGTATTTTGGAGCTGTAAATGTGTCTATAAACTCTGGAACTCTCTCAAGGTACAATTACAAAAAACGGGTTATCAAACATCAACATTAATTTGGGAATTCACTCTGTTACATATTCTCCTACCCAACATCCCAAGAAAACAAGCAAATACTTTTAACAATTTTCCTACTAATGAAACTGTATATAGCTTTTAAATGGCTAGATACGATAAATATCTCTTGGGAGGGTTTTAAACAAATAGCTATACAACACCTTTCAGCTCATAAAATAGTAATAGATAAAAGAAACAAAAACATGAAATCCAGAGAAATTTGGGAACAAACCTTTAACATCATATTAGCATAATTCATCACACAGCAACTTAGAAATACACTATAATGGAACCAAAGAACACATACAAGTTCAGATATTAAATAATAACTTGGATATTACGAATGTATATACTGTCTATATAACTGTGGAATTAACAATGAAAACATCTATGTACATAGTGTAAATAGATATGTTGTATGACCTATATCCTGTGGTATTTGACATCAATGTATAACATATGTATATGTGTGTATGTGTATTTATGTATATATGTATGTATATATATATATATATATATATATATATATATATATATATAGATATGTGTGTGTGTGTATGCATGTATATATATATATATATATATATATGTGTGTGTGTGTGTGTGTGTGTATGTATATATATATATATATATATATATATATATATATATATATATATATATATATATATATATATATATATACATGTTGTACGATGGTTTTTATTTGTGACACTTATTAATGTAAAAATAAAAAAAAAATTATTGAGAAAAAAAAAAGAAAGACTACCTACTCATTTTGGTAACATGCTTCTTACTCATTTTGGTAACATGCTTCTTACTCATTTTGGTAACATGCTTCTAACCATTAACTGATACTTCTTAGTAATGTTTTATTACACTTGTACTCCTCCCTTACTGTAAACTTTATGTATTTTGTGTGGAGTTTCTCTCCCCAGGTCTCTGCTGAAAAGAAGCTTTGTGTCCATTCAGATTATCCCAGTAAATTAATGCCAATAATGAATGAATTAATAAATAAATAAATAGTTACATTATCATAAGTGTATTTCAATTCCTACTTCAATATGCTGTACATAAGACAGTAAAGCACAGTCATCACGCTGATAAAATAGGAAAGTTGTGCATTCTACTTCCAACAGCAGGCAACTGGATACTGAAATAAACAAGTTAGCTGTTTAAAAACATATTTGATCTCTAAAGCATTTTTCAACAAGACATATACATCAGATAGCCGTTTTAAAAATGTCATCAGCTACTTTGCAAAACAGATTCTTGCACATTACCTTTAAGTACAGTCTGGGTTTTTTGGGTGGTCCTACATAGTAGCAAAGAAATGATCATTGTATGCATCAAACAAGTCAAATGCTAGCCTTGGAGCACATTTTACTATGCCAGTCAAAAGGGTTGTGAGTAATAAAATGAATAATACACAAAGATGCAGTACGTCAAGTAAGGCATGCTGTATGTTCAGAAAGTTGTGTAAGAAAATCTAGAACTGAACAGCTGATACACAATGAGATAATTTTGTTTTCCTGGGAAATTTCAACTAGGATTTAACCTATTTTCAGCAAAGGCCTGGGAGAAAAGCTCCACAGCCTAAACAGAAATATAGAAGCAAACAATACACACTGTATAGAAATACATTGAGTTTTACATCCATAAAATAGTGGCTTAGAGATACTCCACGATTAATAGTAGCTGCATTGTCTAGGAAGATTTACGCTTAAAACATGGAAGAGTAGATTATTACAGGAAAGGCAGGCAGTACTGTAGAAAAATTTCATGTAGGACAGAAAAATGTGTGGGGCAGAAAGCATGAATAAAGTAGAAGAAAACAGCTGGGGAGTAAGCATAATGTGATAACATTAGTAATTAATAAAGTAATTCATGTACAAGTTTGACTAAAAAAGGATGTTAAAGAGTGTATTAGAAAGAATGTGTGATTGTATAAAACTACATTAAAAAGGAAAAACAGTTTTCCTTATCTCTTACATTGAAATTCAAAGATAGACGTTGCATTTAAAGAATTTACAATGACTCACTCTTAAAAGTTTGAAGCCAGTGCAGCCTCAGCTCCAACACAAATTAGGGCCATGATTAAGCTGTTTGCAAAAACACTTACAGCTTCTGAATAAACTAGTGGGTAAATGCCAGCCACTTCATGACCAAACAGCAAAAAGACAGGCATTTGCAACAGTGCAGAGTCTATACATCTGCTGCAGTAGGGAATACTTACACTTGAATTTTCTTTGTTATTTTCTTCCTCATCATCTCCTCCTTCTTCTCGAATTAATTTCTGGATGCAAGCATTCAAGCATCGACGGATCGTAAGCATTAATTTTGCTAGGAAAGAAGACAATTAATTTCTTTAGTTTGTGTGATATTAGGTATTCATTTAGCAAGCAGAGCAAAGATATTCTTGTAGAAGAATTGCTACCTTAGGGATCCAACAAGCTAAATGTTAGAAAATAAACATGATCAAACAACACATTTTAATGCTGCTCTAGGAAGAAGGCAAAATCATATTTACTGCAGCACTGCTATTAAAGGTAGCTACAATCCAAAAAATGTTTTGTTCATGAATGTAATCCAGATTCTGCTCACAGAGGAACAACCATTTCAGCAGACAAGAATATTGCCAACTGAACATCAAATCCCAGAAAGGTAATAATTAATTCATATGAAACCCATGGTCTAAGCTGTTCCTCCATTAAGTATAACAAAAATTCCCTTAACCAGGATAGCATGAATTTACTCAAGCAAATATAGGGGCACATGTAACAGCACAACATTCAAAAATGCATCACAGAATCAGCAGTACTTAACTTAAGTGAGAATTTCTACTGAAACTTTCAATTTAATGTCTTATAACCTAGTTCAACAGATGTTCCAAGCCAAGTAATATATAAAAATGTCACAAAATAGTAAAGAACCAAATTCAACACATACGGTCTTACCATATTAATTTACCTACAAGATAGAAACCTTTCATAATTAACTCAGAGAATGAATCGATCCACTCCATCAAGGAAATCTGAAAAAACTTCTTGAAGATCCTTTATGTATGGTACCAGGCATACAGCAATGTCATGAGCTGACAATGTGTGCGCATCTCACTAGCACATACATAGCTTATAAGTAACATCCAAGCATACACTAACCCAAGGAATATGAGCAGAAAAGGCTGGATAGGGGAACTGCCCAAACAGAGTGGGATGGCAACAATATATTTGTAATCCTTCAGGATAAAATGAAATAGTAAGAACATACTGGCTATATCGAACTGCAAATAAACATATATCCAATATTGGAGACTCTTCTTGATGCAGCCTATTGGTTGGATTGAGCTCCAAGCAATAAACCACCATGGTAGAAGGAGCCAGAATGACGCACCAAAGATGAAGATTCAGAAGGCTACGTACTGAAGTAGAGACACAGAAAAGAAGGCCTCAAAAACAAACGACTAACCCACAGTTCGCAGATACTAACAAAAAAGTAATACATGGTTTGTAAATTAAAATGATGAAATATTTACTGCCACAATTTGTTGTTCTCCCCAAAATTTAAGCACTTTCGTCCTTAATACAGTCAGGACTTCTGAACCAATTACGATTGGTTGAATGATCATTTAAATAACATTCCATGCACACCTATTTAATTACACATGCATTCCTTAAAGAACGAGTTACATTAAAATCTGCTGTACAGTTTAATAATGTTTCAGTCCAAATAAAAATAAACAAGATAATAAAAATGCTCTAAAAACTAGTATCAAATCTCTGTAGCTTGTCTTCTTAGTTCACTAGTTCTAGAAATGAGATCATTGAGGCTGGGTGCATTAATGATGCATCGGTCCTCAATTGCTGGTCCACATTCCAAAATTTGCGCATCCATTTCAGCTACAAAATTTGTTGACAGTGAACATTCACACATTTTAAAGTGCTTTCTCTTTTGACTTCTATCATAGAAAACAAGTAGATGAATCGATAGTTTCAATTAACAATTTCTGCAAATGTTCATAAAATATTTTCAAGAAGAAATTTAAGTTAATTGCACTGCAGTCTCAGGACAAACTGTCTGCACCCAAACAAATAGTGATAAAATCCTGGACTTGGACCTTACCAATATGGGGAAGCTCTTATCCTCACCAGCTGTAACTTCCTCGTTGATCAAACCATTCCATAGATCTGTCATACTGACCATAAGAAAGAAGCTGGGAGAATCTTCCAATACCTTGATATTCAGAGATTATGCCAAGGTTAATCTATGAAAACTGAGTGATGATCTGGCTACATTCAAAAGACGCTTCCATCTTAACAATCCCACAGATTATACAGAATCTTTTACAGTCAAATTGTACACACAGGTAAATAGTTGTATAGCTGCATCTAACCCCCTCAGAAGTAAACACTTCAAATTTCAAAACAAACGCCTATAGGTTCATATCCCATCGAATTCCTCTTGGACAGAGCCAGAAGAGGTGCTCTGTCTCACATGGACCGGGATTCTGTTCCACAGCATGAGTCTGGGTGATGAATCTCTCGATTCATCACCTGTTTCTATTTATATCCATCCATATATATCCATGAGGTTTTATCTCTCTCTTGTGTGTTTGGGGTTTTTATTTTTGGGACATGTCCATTATCATTAATTGGACATGGCCTTTGGACTATGGTCATCAGGGGTCACCTCTGCAGAGACAGATGGCGATCGAATAGAGCTGAGTTTTCTTCAGTCGGGCAGCATATGGCATATTTTTGAGCCTTATCCTTTTGATTATGCCATTGATGTGGTAACTGTGGTAACTTGGGTTTTTTTAAAGGGTATGACTATACATTTTTTTTATTTTTTAAAAAGCTGGCTCTACTGGCCCAGTTATCTATTCTCGGAGACCTCTGAAGGATATCTGTGTCTGGGATTTTTTCAACTATGGCACCCAGCTTTTGCAGTCATGCACAAACTTCAGCCACCAATCCTCCTATGTTTGCCTGCACTTCTGAAAAGTAGATGCCGAACAAGAGGGGGCCCAGGACTGAGCCCTGTGGGACACCGCTTGTGACAGGCTTGGAGTCTGACATGGCACCAGCAACTCTAACCCTGTGGGTTCTGTCCTTGAGCCAGTTTCCAACCCATCTTGTGACATATGGGTTTACATTTAAGCTGGTGAGCTTTTCTATGATACCCGAGTGGGGTATTGTGTCGAAAGCTTTTGCAAGGTCAAGGTAGGCTGTGTGAACTGCCTTACCCTCATCAATGGCCTTGGTGACTGTTTCAAAAATGTCGACCAAGTTCAAGAGGCATGATCTGCCCTTGACAAAGCCGAATTGGGTAGGATCCAATGTCTGTAGGTCCCCTATGTCTTTATTTATGAGTTCCATTATGATCCTCTCCATAGCTTTGCAGACCAGGCTTGTTAAGCTTATGGGACGGTAATTACCAGGGTCCGTAGAAGCACCGCCTTTGTGGAGTGGGACCACAGTTGCCGTACGCCACTCTTTGGGTACGTATCCTGTGGTAAGGCTAAGATTAAACAGCAGCCTTATGTGTGGGTTTAGTTCCTCATTGAGTTCGTGTAGCACACAGCCGGGGACACCATCCGGTCCCCATTGATGCTGTGTTTTTAGCTTTAGAGAGAGCAGCTCTCACCTGGGCCATTTGAGATGATTGGGAGGCTACACTCTGCTGGGATAGATATTTCTCCTTTTGGGGCCTTTTCCTATAGCGGAACCTTAATATAAACAGTGAGCTTTGGCCGGCTAACATCTACCTGAAATCAGCTGGACGTATAAGTGAATTTAAGTACACTCTTATCTACTCTTTTGCATATAGTACTGCATTTAATTTATTTATTTGTGTTTTTCACTGAATATTAACTCAACTGAAGTTGTGGCTGTCTCTCTACAGAGTACTTTTTAGAATTTCTGTATAGGCATTGATAGCAGTGGGGGGTAGTTTCAGCTCATCACTGACATCCTATCTTGCCTTATACAAGTGGCACATTTTGAGTTATCTCTGCTTAATATCCGAGCTTTGGCTGTTTTGCATATAGTACTGCATTTAATTTATTTGTGTTTTTCACTGAATATTAACTCAATTGAAGTTGTGGCTGTCTCTCTACAGTTAGTTCCCCACCTACCCTCCCCTGTTCTTGCTTTGGTATTAATGTTGCTGGCTTTGAAATTGCCCGCCCCTCTTGTAGATTTGTATTTGGATACTCCTTCTGGGCCCATCTCATTTGCTCACTCAACTGAGTGCAGTGAGATCATATTCTGATTTCAGGCACTCCTACTGGAGAGCATTTGGGAAGGACAATCCCTGTAGCCTCTTAATCTTGCTCTGTTCCTTCCCTCAAAAAAAAAATATATATAAATAAATTATATATATATATATATATATATATTTATATATATATATATATATATATATATTTATATATATATATATATCTCAACAAATATATATATCTTATTCATCTGCTCTTACTGTAACTGTCTTAGTTGCTCTTCTGCGTGTTATCTGTTCAGTCGCTCTTGCTTGTTAATAGCCTTCTAATTTACTGCCTTCTGCACTTGTTTTTTAGTCATTTGTTAATTTAATTGCATTTATTTGAACTGTATATGCTGTAGTGTTGCTACACGCTCGGGTGTGCTGGCCTGCACTACAATTTGAATTGCATTTACTGCTGTTTTAGCTGCTTTTCTGTACTGGCCCAGAAATTGTAGCTATTGGCTGTTTGAGCAGTTTTTTTTCCATCTCTTTCAACTTTCTGGTTTAAAAGCCACACTTGTGCCTGTTTCCTGTCTTTTCTATAACTAACCTAGTCGTCCGGTTACAGAGTTGCTGTATCCAGGATTGTTAGTAAGCTTCTGAGCCCCCACACCTTTCTGTGTTGGAGGAAAGCTCATCAGTGGGAGTGGTAAGCCACTGGGTAGCCTATCCTCCACGGGAAAAGTGAGTTTTGGCCCAGAAATTGTAGTTTATTTGGCCGTTTGGGCAGTTTTCCATCTCTTTCAACTTGCTGGCTTAAAAGCCTAGGTTTGTCCTTGTTCCCCCACCTT
The DNA here is from genome assembly GCF_019279795.1 of Protopterus annectens. NCBI lineage: Eukaryota > Metazoa > Chordata > Ceratodontiformes > Protopteridae > Protopterus > Protopterus annectens. The sequence continues at coordinate 69,263,080 of NC_056729.1, forward strand.
TCCTGTAACTAGTCTAGTCCAGGCACAGATTTGCTGTATTCCAGGACTCTTTGTAAGCTTCTGAGCCCCCCAAGCCTTTCTGTGTTGGAGGGAAGCCTTCTAGCTTATCAGTGGAAGTGGTAAGCACTAGGGTAGCCTGCCTACCACGAGAGGAGAGGAGAGGTTCTTGGCCCAGAAATTGTACTTTATTGACCATTTGGACAGTTTGTCCGTCTCTTTCAACTTTCTGGTTTAAAAGACTACATCTGCGCTTGTTTACCACCTTTCCTGTAACTAACCTACTGGGTAGCACTAGAAAGCCTTAAACTGATACAAGCCTTCTAGCTTAGAAGAGAGACTTTGGGAGTTATTAATATCAGTTTTTTGTACTTTCTTGCTGTACTTAACTGTTTTCCGCCTAAACGCAGATTTTCCAGCGTTCATTGTGATTTAAAAGCTTGTTTTTTTCACATATTGTACTTGACTGTCTGCACTTTTAAAATGTTGTTTTTGTTTAAATAATTTAACTGTTGTAGGCTACACACTAAAGTGTGATAGCCTTTTCTGATCGTTTGTAGTCGTTTAAAGCTGTTTTAAGTGTATTTTTTTAAATGTGTTTGCCTTATCTTTTCAAAAACAAAAAAACAAAAAAATTCCTTGTTTCCCACCTTTCTAAGCTAGTGTAGTCCATTTTCAGGCTAGTGCTGAATTCAGGGCTGTGATACTAGTTTCTGAGTTGCCCATACCTTGCTTGGATAGAAGGAAGTTTCTCTGTTCACCTGTGAGAGAGGGGAGCTTTGAGCAACCTATCTGTCCCTGGAGGAGTGGTTCCAGCACAGAAGTTAGTAGTTTATTGGCCATTTTGGGCTAATTTCTCTCTCTTTCATTTCCCTACTATAAAAACTGCGTTTGCAAGGTTTTGCGCACCGGGCAGTGCCGGTTAGCTATGGTTAAATTATTCTCGGCTCCACTAAGTCTCCTCTTCAGTTTTTCCCTTGAAACTATCTAACTCTCAGCCTAAGCACTCAAAAAGCATCTTACAGCCCAGCACTTGCTCAGACCTAACAGCAAGCACCAATATACCCTGACACTGATTGCCCAGCAGGGCAAGGCTCTTTATTTACCCCTCACCAACCAATCGACTAACAGCTCACCCTACTATTGAGGCATGACCAAAGGGCAACTTCAGGTGCACTCTCCAGTCCAGCTGGTGAATCTGGGTATCCTGAGGTAAGGTTACAACTGCCTCATGTACACAGACAACCCTCTCCTCCTACCATAAAACACTAACATATGCAAGAGATGCAATTATACATCCAAGCTAAGCAGTCTCCACCAAGACTGGAACAGACAGTCAAAAGGAGAAGGTTAACACTTGCAGCACAACTCCAGCCACATACAGACCTACTAAAACAGAACTGGCAAAAAATACACAAATACACAAAATCGTACTCGGAGGCTCTAAATAAAAACCTGCAAAAGCATCAGAGACCTCCAAAGCAGACACCCAAACAACCTGCACTTCCCGTCTCAAACGAGACAACACATAAAACACAAAATCAGTGTGTCGCATAATCACAGCCCTTAAGGCAAAATAACATACCTAACACACTAGTAATAGGTGACTCTATAGTCAGGCACACTGACGTCTCACTCACTAGGTTGGACAAGCAGAAGGTTACTGTTAGCTGCCTGTCGGAAGCCAGAATCTGCCACATAACACAAGCACTCAGGTCACTCCAGAACAAGTACAAATATGACTCTGTCATTGTTCATGTTGGTGTGAATGACCTGAGACGTACCTCCCTGGACTACATGAAGAGACATGGAAGAGCTCTCTGATCATGTAGCCCAGGCTGGTATGACCCTGACCCCAAGTAGCTTCCTGCCCTCACCAAGAATGATACCTCAGTATAAAGAAAAAATGATCAACTTCAACAATTAGCTAAACTTCTGGTGTCATTCAAAGGGGATCCAGTGTCTGTCAGCCTGGGATGCTATGCTCCACAAGCCATGTTGCTTCGCAAGAGACGGCTTGCACCTGCCGCCCCTAGGCTTTCGAATATTGGCCAGGGCTCTTGCTGCCACCATAGTGCCTTTCTTGGGCAAAGCTCAAAAGTCAAACCCACCTCCGTAAACAGCACAATTAACAAAACACTGAGGGTTATGCTACTCAACGCCAGGAGTTTGAATCTCAAAATGCACGCGCTCGAAGCACTCCTCAGTATGGAGAACGTCGACATTTGTGCAGTAACTGAAACCTGGTTCAAGGCTCCAGAGAGAACCCCAGCATTACCGGGCTACAACTCATACCACACATTTCGGCCACAGCACATGGACAGATACAGAAAAGGAGGGGGTGTATCCATATTCATCAAGGATACCTACACCTCCAGGTTAGTGGTGCAGCATAATACCTCTGAGATCATCCATGTGCAACTAACATCAGGCAAATCTGCAATGCAAAATTGTGGCCTGCTACAGATCACCATCTATGACCCAGGACCACCACTCCACCTTTCTGGAGACACTGGAAAACATGAAGGCCCTACCAAACACCCTGATATTGGGCGATTTCAATTACCCTACCATTCACTGGGAAAACTACTCTAGTACAAATTCCCAGGCCCAGCGCTTCCTGGAATTCATCAACTCAAATGCCCTGGATCAGCTGGTAAACTCCCCTACCAGAGGTGAAAACATATTGGACCTGGTCATCACCAACATGGGTGGTAGGTGTTCCACACCGGATGTCAACCAGTCACTGGCTAGATCAGACCATAAACTATAATCACTCTGGATGTCCACACCCCACCACCACCCCCAACTAAGGAAACCACAGTAAAAAACTTTTCTAAAGCAAACTTCACCTTACTTAAGACAGAGGTGGTAAGTTTCACAGCCCCCACACTAAAGGATAACGCTGCCCAATATGCAGAAACCTTTACAAATGCACTCTATGAGCACCTACAAGGATGCATGGATCGTGCCATCCCTAGCAAAACTAAGACTCACTCCTCTAAGAGAAGGAAACCAGTTAGGTGGACCCCTGCAATAAACAGACTATACAATAGAAGGAGGAAACTAGTTCAGAAAAAAAGCAAATCCCAAGAAGAAAAGACATCCCTGATCAGTATTAGTAGGAAACTGAGGTCCCTCACGAAATCATCCAAGGCTAACTTCAAAAGACAAATAGCCAAGGATTCAAAAGATAACCACAAAGCCTTCTTTAGCTATGTTAAGAATCTAAGTGGCAACTCGCAGATATGCCCTGAACTAGTGCAAAATAGCACAAAATATACTGAACCTACTGATACTGCCAACATCCTGGCAAATATCCTCGGCTCCAACTCGGCCAATACTAAAGCTCGAGAGCTATTTCCACCGGCTCGAGGCTCCCCTATATCCTACAATGCTAGGCGGTAACTACTCAGATCTCGTTTGATAGCTAAAACCAAGCAGTTCTAGTCTCCATAGTATGGAGAAGAGAGAAAAAAACCCCACCTCTATATAAACCTGTATGTAAGCTACCACAAACAGAAAAGGGAAAATAGAGGTGGTAGAACATGTGGGAAGGACGCCCCAATGGAAGATCCAAAAAATTCCTATCGGTCTGTCCAGGCTGGGGAGAAGGAGGGTGGGACGCAAGAAAGAAGGCGAGAAGACGACAACTAACATGGAACGTTATGGTAGGTACATAACTTTTCAAAGTTAAGTTGTCAATCTCGCCTTCATTCTTGCTGGATGGGACCGTGTCCCTAGCACCTTACCCCGGGTGGCTTATCGGAACAGACTCTTGAGAACAGTGGAACCAAAGTTGGCACGGTTTCTGGAGGCCATATCCAATTTGTAATGCGAGATAAAGGTATGAGGTGAAGCCCATGTGGCTGCTGCACAAATGGAATCCACTGGTAGCCTGTCCTGAAAAGCTACAGATGTAGCTAATGCCCTGGTTGAATGAGTTCTAGGTCTTGAAGGCAGCTTTTGATGTTTGATTTCATAGATGAAGGTAATTATAGAGGTAAGCCATCTTGAAAGGGACACTTTAGAAACTGGAAGGCCCATTTTCCCTTCCGCATAAGACAGGAAGAGCTGGTCAGATTTCCTGAACTGTTTAGTCCTGTCTAAATAATATTGAAGTTGGCGATGAACATCTAGATTTGTTCCGACCTGTTGGAATAATCAGGGAAGAAGACAGGGAGATCGATAGTCTGGTTTAGATTTGCCTCAGAGGAAACCTTAGGCAAGAAGGACGGATTAGTCCGGAGGGACACCCTGTCTTTATAGAAAACTAAGTAAGGAGGACGACTGCAAAGAGCATAAAGTTCAGATACCCTTCTAGCTGATGTTATGGCTACTAGAAAAAGTGTTTTCCATGAGAGCAACTTGAGAGGGCATGAAGCCACAGGTTCGAAGGGGGAGAGAATAAAGGACGCTAGGACCAAATTCAAGTCCCACTGAGGTGGGGGATCTTTGATTGGGGGCTTGAGCAAAAAGACACCTCTTAGAAAGGCTTTGCAAAGTTTATGGGACATGATACTGGAGTCCGAGACACCTACATGAAAGTTAGATATAGCAGCTAGTTGTACTCTAATGGCAGATGAGGAAGAGCCTAAATGAAAGAGCTCTGCCAGGAAGTCTAGGATAGACTGGATAGGTGCGGTGAAGGGGTCTATATTTTTTGATGCTGTCCAGAAGGAAAAACGTTTCCACTTACTATTGTAAATCCTTCTGGTAGAAGACTTGTGAGAGTCTATCAGGATGTTATGGACCGAATGAGAAATTAAAGGAAGCCTGGCTAGGGTAGGAATCGGAGAAACCACGCTGTGAGGTTAAGAGATTGGAGGGAGTGGTGCAGCTGGCCCGACTGGTGGGTCAAAAGATCTGGCACTGGGTCCAGATGCCAAGGCTGCTCCAAGAGGTAATGATGCAGGAACGGAAACCATATCTGTCGAGGCCAGTAAGGGGCAATGAGGATCATAGTGACTCTCAAGGCGATAGCTTTCTGAATGAATTGAGAGATCAGTGGAAAAGGGGGGAAAGCATACAGAAGTCCCCGGGGCCAATCGTGGACTAGAGCGTCTCTGGTGGGTTGGCCTGGTAGAGGGAAGAGGGTGAAGAAATCGTGACACTTGCTGTTTTGCGGAGTAGCAAAAAGATCGCAGCAAGGCCGGCCCCATCTTTGAAAGATTTCTTCCAGCACTGATTTTTTTAGAGACCACTCGTGAGGCATGAGAATAGCCCTGCTCAACTTGTCCACAATCACGTTGGACTTCCTGGGAATGTGCGTTGTTGCCATCAGAAACCGCTGAGAAGAAATCGCCCACTGCCAAAGTCTGAGTGCCTCTCGACATAAGGGATAGGACTTGGTTCCACCCTGTTTGTTGATGTACCACACTATGGACATGTTGTCCGTCTGAATTGCAATAGTCCCTGTGGAAAGAGAGTCCTGAAGGGCTTGCAATGCTAAAAGCACTGCTCTCATCTCTAAGACATTTATGTGCAAGTGGCACTCGAAAGATTGCCACGTGCCCTGGACTGTCCTGCCCTGATAATGCCCCCCCCCCACCTGATCAGGGAGGTGTCCAGTGTCACCGTGGCAATTGGGGGGGGGGGGGAGAATGAAGGGTCTGCCCTGAAGAACTTGAGGTGATGTCATCCACCAAGACAGGTGATTCTTGCATGATTGGGTTAGCAGAATGATGTGAGACATTGGGAGCTGTTGGAAGGACCATTGAGAAAACAGCATCCACTGGAGGATCCGCATGTGAAAACGAGCTAAGGGAAGAAGTGTAATGGCAGCCGCCATGAGTCCTAATACCTTCAAGACTACCCTGGCTTTGATCTTGTTGCATTGAAGCAGAAGGTAAACGTGTTTGTGGATATCTGATACTCTTTGCTCTGTCAGTCTGGCAGAAAGATGAACTGTGTCTAAGGTGGTGCCTATAAAGATAATAGAGCGACAAGGCAGATTTTTCGAAATTTACTGAAATGCCTAGAGCTTGGCAAGTTTGAATGGTGAAGTCTCTGGATAGAAGAAGTTGACGCCTGGTGGTGGCGGTAAGGAGCCAGTCGTCCAAATATGGAAACACCTGGAATCCTTGACGTCTCAAGTGAGCCGCGACCACTGCCATACATTTGGTGAATACTCAGGGGGCTGTAGTGAGACCAAAGGGCAGGGCTCTGAACTGGTAGTGACTGGCTCCCAGCCTGAAGCGGAGAAACCTCCTGGAGCGTCTGTGCATTTTGATATGGTAGTACGCATCCTGAAGGTCTATTGAGCACATCAAATTGTCCTGACCCAAGAAGGGTAGAATGGACTGTAGCATGACCATCCGGAATTTTGTTTTCTTCACATATCCAGTATTGGTCTCCAGTCCCCTGTCTTTTTTGGTACCAAAATGAATTTGGAGTAGATTCCGGATCCTTGCTGGTCTGCTGGGACTGGCTGGATAGCTCTTTTTGACAGCAGCTTTGATATTTCTAATGCTGCTTGTTCCCTTAGACTGGGTGGAACGTCCGGAAGGGATCCTTTGGGTTGGAATGGGATGTGAATAAAGGGGATTTTGTAACCCTCGGATATAATCGACTGTACCCATTTGTCTTGAGTGAGGGAAAGCCAGGCTTCTGGGTGCAGTGATAATCTTCCCCCGACTGCCTCCGAAGATGGACAGCCGGGCAGCTCCTCAAGGGTTTATCAGAGAAAATCTCTCTGCTACCCTGGTTTTGCAGACCACCTCTGCCCCTAGGGCGGCGTCTATTGTTGTTCCCCCCTCTGTCTCTAGAGGGGAATCGACTTTGTGCATCAGATGAGACTCCTTGTGGTTTGCAGAACCACATCCCCCCCCCGACCTTTGGGATAAGGTCTGGAAGGGGTAGAAAAACGGACTCCCACGGCAGAGAGAGTCTTACCTTCCTGATCGCACCTAGTCAATGTATCCTTCACCTGAGGTCCAAACAACGTTGAGACATCAAAGGGGGAATTGGTGAAGGACGCCTTGAAAGGGTCCGCAAAATTGCAAAGCCGCATCCAGGCGTGGAGTCGTAAAGCTACACCTGTGCCTGCGGCCGTACTCGCCCCATCGGCCGCATATGAGATAAGCCGCATGGAGGAGTTGACAATCAAATTCAGGGTTGCCAACTGGGAGTTCATTTTGTCTTGGAACCCCTCAGCTGTTGGATCCTGCATAGCATCACCCATATCCATGAGTAAATCCCTCTGGAGACGGGTGAAGTGACACAAGTAGTTCAGCGACTGCATGGCAAAGGTCGCTGAGGAAAACATCTGCTTACCGTACCTGTCCATGGTCCTAGACTCCTTATTAGGAGGATGGACAGGTACCGAAGGATCGGCTAATTCCTTCTTAGTGGCTGCGGCCACCACCATGGCATCAACAGAGACACCTTTAGATAAGAACTGTTTCTCTTTCGGGGCTGTAATAAATTTTGACGGCCTCCTTGGGGTAGGTTCCACTGAATCAGGGGCCGTCCACACCTTCCTTGCCACCACTTCCATGAGGGGGTAAAAGGGAGGAGACACCCAGGAGGTGGAAGGGCGAGAGCCAAACGCCTCAAGGTAGACCGACTCGTCCTCTGAAGGGTTAAGGGCGGGCCAGTTCCCCCTCTGTTTAAGGATTTCAAGGATGTCAGCAAAAGAGACATCCTCAGAGGGGGACTGAGGGGAACCTTCAGATTCCTCCAAGTCGGTGTCCGAGGTGATAGACTCAGGGGAGTCAATGTGCTTCCTCTTGCACTGTCTCTTCCAAGGGGGCTCCCCTGCCGGATCAGGAGAAGCCTCAGAAGAGGAGGATATTCCCAATGGGGAAACCTGAGGGGCTGGCTCTCTACGGTCTGGTACGAGGGGGTGGGTAGAAACCACCGCAGGCGCTGAAGGAGGAGGAGCTGACAGAGCCGACCGTGGGGTAGACACGGGGTCTAGCATGCTTCGCATGACCTCGAAGGCACCCCGATCAGCCAGGGCCGAAGGTCCTCGCTCCGAGGAGACAAGGACCCCCCCCCGGTACCAACAGGGATGGCTCTGAGGCCGATGTCAGAGCTGAACTCACCAGCACCAACGCTCCGAGAGGGAGAACGGGGTCGGACAAGGGTCCGATGCTACTCGCCCCCTCGGGGCCGACGAGGGAAGCCCAGCGCCGAGATCCCTCCAAAGAGGAAATCGGAGTAGACGACGGAGCCGAAAGGGAGGGTATCGGCTCCGACGAGCCCCGGCTCCGAACTCAAAGGAGTCAGAGAAGGAACAGAAGCAGGGATGGGAATAGCCGCTGACTGTTGAGTAAAGCTATGCAGCATTTCGGCCAATGCCTCGGACTTAAGAAGTCTACTCACCGCCCTTTGTAAGTCATGGTCGGACAGCCTGGAGGACCGAGAGGAATGGGACCTGTGGCTCCACTCAGACAGAAGAGGGGATCCCGGGGCCGAGTGGATGGAGCCGATGGAAGGGGACCTCGACCTCTTCTTAGAAGGTAGCTCCGATAAAATTATCGGAGCCGACTGAGTCTTAGCACCCTCGGCTCCGGCCGGAGCCGAGGTAACGGTTTGAGTCTTCGAAACATAGACTCCAGCCGGAGCCGATGTCGAAGTAGTCTTACTGCTCCCAGCGGACGGCTTTGAAGCTGGAGCCGACGGCCTGGATGTCTTTGAAGGCTTCCCCGACGCAGACTGGGTCGGGGGGCCTTCAGGCTTTAATAAGCCTCGAAGAATAAGTTTATTTTTGCGTTCCTGCAGGACTCTCAGGCTGAATGCATGGCAAACAGCACAGGAGTCCTGCAGGTGCAAAGGTCCCAGGCAATATATATAAGAAGTGTGACCGTCTGTCCGAGACATTTTCTGACAGCACGAGTCACACTTCTTGAAGCCTGAGACCTTGGAGTCTTTCAACATCAGAAAAAGTGACTGTATACACAAAAAAGACACAGACACAAAACACAGACACACCCTTTAACCAAAAAAGGAAAACCCAATCACACTGAATGACAAAGGGGAAAAAGGGAAGTGGGCCAAAGGCCTAGAACTTAAAAAGGGGATAAAAAGAGAATACAAATGAGGGAAGACCCGATTTAAACTAAAAGGATACCCTGTACTATAAGCTTGACTAAATAAAAAGGATAGGGGTAGATATTTTAATTTTCTAACTAGAAAATCTCACTAACCTGCCAGAGCCGGTAGAAGAAAGCACCTCGCAGCTAAGCGGCAAACGAGATCTGAGTAGTTACCGCCTAGCATTGTGGGATATAGGGGAGCCTCGAGCCGGTGAAATTAGCTCTCGAGCTTTAGTATTGGCCGAGTCGGAGCCGAGGATCGGCTCCGAACCCATCCAGCAAGAATGAAGGCGAGATTGACAACTTAACATCAGCCCTTTCAAAGGCCAAAAACACAGCATCAATGGGGCCAGATGGTGTCCCAGGCTGAGTCTTGCATGAACTATAGAACAAACTAACTCCCCACCTAAACACGCTGTTCAACCTCAGCCTCTCCACAGGCTACGTGCCCATAGAATGGTACACAGCAACGGTTAGGCCACAACTGACCCTGGTAACTATCGCACCATAAGCCTGACTAGCCTGGTCTGCAAGGCTATAGAGCGCATCATCATGGAACTCATTAACAAAGACATTAGGAACCTCCAAACAATTGACCTGACCCAGTTCAGCTTTGTTAAGGGCAGATCATGCCTACTAAACCTGGTTGACTTCTTCGAGACAGTCACCTAGGCCATAGACGAGGGAAAGGTGGTTCACACAGCCTACCTTGACCTCGCCAAGGCTTTCAACACCATTCCCCACTCGGGTATTACAGAAAAACTCACCAGCCTGAGCATAAACCCCTACGTCATGAGATGGGTTGCCAATTGGCTTACAGACAGAACTCACACAGTAAGAATAGCGGGCGCCAGGTCCGACTCTAAGGCAAGGCTCGGTCCTGGGACCCCTACTGTTCGGCATATACTTCTCAGAAGTACAGGCAAACACAGGACTATGGCTAACCAAGTTCGCTGATGACTGCAAACTGGGAGCCATAATTGACTCTCCGGCTCACACGGACATCCTCTAAAAGGGCCTTACTGAGACGGACACCTGGTGTCAAAGTCATGGCCTCAAGCTAAATGCCAAAAAATGCATAGTCATCCCGTTTGGGAAAAACAAAACACCCACGAATTACCACATAGGTGGCAGCCCCCTTAATACTGAAGAGGTAATAAGAGATCTGGGGACCCAGGTAGATAGTAATCTCTCCTTTGACAATCATATTGCCAAAGTAGTTAGGAAATCCTTTTATGTGGCCCATCTAATTACTAAAGGGTTCGCATCTAGAAATAAAGAGGTTATAGTGCCCCTCTGCTCGTCACTCATTAGACCCATCATAGAGTACAATGCCCCATTTGAGATGTACCTCACAAGACACTTCCAACAGCTGGAAAGACCACAAAAGTACCTCACCAAGAGGATTACTGGTCTCAAACATATGTCCTATGGAGCCCGACTGAAAAAACTCCGGCTGTACTCAGTGGCATATCGCTTACTCAGAGGTAATCTCTGCCTGACTTACAAAGCCATGTCCAACTCAGAACTGATGGATATGCTCCACCAAAAAAATCTAAGTCACTACGAGCCACACGCTCGAGTGAGCTAAACCTTGCCACAACAATAAACAGAACATGCTGGAGGGATAGATTCCTGTCACAGAGACTCCCCATGCTTTGGAACAAAATTCCAAATTACATCAGGCAGAGCCCCTCACTAACACTCCAAGAGCAACCTTGACGAGTGTATGGGTAACAGAAAATACACCCCTGGGATCACTTCATTGGCTCTGCTTGACAGAGGATCAGTTAATTAATCAATGGGGCAGCGAAAGCAGACACACTCTGGCTAGGCTTATAAATGCCCTCGGGCAGATAGCCTAGTACCTACCTATATAAGAAAAAAAATCATTGCACACAAAAATAAATTTAACTCTCAAGATGTCAGTAACACTCTTGCTAAACTTAACAAGGGACTCCAGACCCTGATCAAATCAAGCAAAGCCAGACATGAGGTACAAATAGCTGCCTAGGTGAAGCATATTCACAAAGCTGCCTTTAAATTATAAATTAGAAATCACAGAAACAATGCCCAGCACTGTGCAGAGCTAAGAGTAAAAGATATTCATATATTCTGTCCGGAGGATGCAGCCAATCTACTAGAAGATAATTCTAGTTAAAATGTCACCCCTCTAATACTCCCACATCACATACGTGCATCAACACCCCACCCCCAATCCGAAGAAAAGTCCTCAAGGTGCTATTAAAGGTGGAGTAACAGTTGATTCTGAGTATTTACAGAGGGCTGTGAACTGTAGTTCCTGTGGTACAGGTTTTTATTCCCTCAGCCCTTATTTGCCTACTGTGCGATCTTGAGTAAGTTTACATAAGCCACACAGTGTTTGGCAGCAACTAAGAATTTGGACCAGGCTCAGACACAAATTACAGGGTTTGATTCTCACTTTAGGGAAATAGCCTAGTACTTACTTATGAACTTAAGAGCACTAATTCTATGGGGCCAGATAACCCACTAGGTTGCCTATTGTTCAGTCTGAAGCATGACTTGTCAGACTCCCAACAAAACTTATTAAATAAAAGCCTCCAAACAGGCTTCATGTCAGATGAATGGAGGACAGCTACAATCATCCCCTTGCACAAAAATAGGGCGTTACCAGACATGGGTAAGTATAGACCCATAAGCCTAACCGGCCTTATCTGTAAGACTATGTAAAGGATCACTATGGAATCAATAAATAAATAAAAACAGAGGCAACCTGCAAACATTCGACCCAAGCCAGTGTGGATTCAAGGGCAGATCCCACTCAACCTGCTGGACTTCTTTGATAAAGGTACTGAAGCAATGAATGATGGCAAATAAGTACACTGCATATTTAGACCTCTCAGAGGCATTCAACACCATCCCATACTTCGGTATCACAGCTATACTACCACAAGTAACAGTAAATCCCCATGTAACTCACTGGATAGCAAATCAGTGCATAAAAAAAATACATGAAATTAGGGTGAGCAGCTCTACCGCCTCCAAAAAAGCTTTCACTAGCGGTATACCCCATGATTCAGTCCTTAGGCCACTCCTTTCTGGAATATACCTCTCAGGGGTCAAAGTGAATGTTAAAAGTTTATGGCTGACCAAATTTGCAGGCAACTGTAAACCTGCTGCCATCATAAATGCCACAGAGTACACCAAAATCCTCCACAGCCTTCCACAAACAGCTGGTGCCAAAACCATGGAGTAAAACTAAATGCCAAGAAATGTATAATCTTATCATTTGGCAAGCATGACATCCCTTGTAACTACCACAGTGACAACACACCTCTGAAATTTGATCCTGTAGTCAGGGATCTAGTAACTTCTGCAGACAATGAATTGTCCTTTCATTGCCACGTAGCCTTTACTGTAAGGAAACCTTTTTCATCACACAGTTGATATAACAGTACCGTGTAAGTTAACTCACTGCAACAGTAGACGTCTAAATGATTACTGCTGCAGTAGGCCAAGATATATGGATTATATCCTGCTAAGGATACAACAGCCGGCCAACTTCTAAAGCTTCAGGACACCTTCCACTTATCCACACCATTAGGTAGCTCAAGCTGATAAAAAGACAGATTTGGGCACCAAGCCCTTCATAGTGTACATGCTAACTGAGACAGGAAGACTTAAGCCCTGACAGATTATTGCTAGAATCATTAATAAACTGACTATACCCTGACAAAAAATACACCAAAAATGGGGGACAGGGTAAGGAGGGAGCAGCTACTGCAGAAGTGATCATTCGAACATAGACTTATGCATATCTGTACTATAATCATCATATTGATCACTGCTGCTAACCTAAGCTATATGGCTAGATTTTCATAGTTTAGAATAACTGGGAGGTTGAAGGGGAAGAGTCTAAGAGCACCCAGAAAATGGATCTAGTAAAGTCTGACCTACACCTGGAGAAGGAATCTACATTGTAGTGCTTTGTAAAAGTATTTACAGAGGACCAAGTTGCTGCTTCTAGAATGCTTTGAGTCTGACTCTTTCCAGAAAGCCATAAATTAAGCCAAAGTCTTGGTAAAAATTGACCCTGCCTGAAATAATTTTGCTGTGGTGGAAATAACAAACGGTAATAGCCTGAGACCACCATTTGGAAATAGTCTGCTTTGACTCAGGTTCTCCCCTCTTCTTCACTTCACAAGAAAAAAACTGACTGGAAGTTTTGAAAGATTTTTTCTGCCAAGATAATACCCATGTAAAGAACTTCAAGTCAGACAGATGAGCTGGTTCAAATAGAGAAACTGTTAGCTTCTGTATTGCAAAATTAAGATCCGAAGGATGAGCCACTAATTTTCTTGGAGGTCACTTATGCAATACCCCCTTCCAAAGCATTTTCACATAAGAATGCCTTGAAAGGAGGGACCCACAGGCAGACATGCTGAAATTGCCAATAAATGGACCTTGCTAAAAGAGTAAGATGAGCCATAGGAAAGTAACTCGTAAGATAAACACGGTTACAACTGCTAAAGCTACCAATGGAAACAAAACAAACTGCAAGAAAAACCTTCAACAGACCCCCACGGCACCACAAAGCAACTGTTAAAAATCACAAATTTGAGTAAAACTGTAAAATGCAGGAATAAAAATCAGTCCAATAAGCACTTTCGGCTGATATAGCCTTCAGATCATATGTGAATCCTGCTACAGATTCTATTTAAAACCCTAATGCCCAATCACAAATGTGGGGTGGGCCACTAATGCAAATGCAGATTCATAGTCTTAGTATTGATTGGAAGCATAGCAGTTCTAGAAATTAGTCAACTGCCAGTAGTGAAGCATTCAGTGGTAACTTTCCTATTGGATAAGCTTCTTAGTTTTAACCAATTGTTTTCTTAGACATGTATCCCTGTGGTGATAGGTTACTATAGGACTCACTTAGTCCAATCATCTTCTTGTGGCTCATTGCCATGGCAACAGAAAGTGTGTGCGACAGTTGGTGTTAGCAAAAGCAGCAAATACGGCTGCTGGAAGCTTTGTAGCAGCAGAAAGCAAGTAACACTGCATCATGATAAATAAACTTTCTAAGTTACATAGCCTCCCCAGGGACCAATCTTTAGCTTCCTTGCTTTCAAGATAGGTCTTAATGGCACTACATTGTTTAAAAAGCCTGGAGGACAATGTGCTCTTAAATTAATAATCCAGTTGATTTCTCTAATTTGTCAGATTCTTTATATCACCTTCTCTTAGGCTAGGTTGAATACATTCCAGGAGTTTAAATTTAAACACGTGCTCGATTACGAACAATGTGCAGAGCAAGCGCATTGTTTAAATCAGCATTCCTTAGGTCTCTCATATGATGCAGAATCCGATTCTTAAGGTGCTGATCAGTTTTTCCTACATAGAAAGCTCTACATGAGCAGCAAGATGCCATATAGACAAGATGCTGAGTAGTACAGTTTGCAAATACATCAAAAATATAGGTACTATTGGAGATACAACCCTGAGCCAAACCTAATGAACTACTCCTGTCCAGTGAAGTAGTGCAAGAGAAGATAATGTTTAGTTTTCTGTTTATTTTTGACAGGAAAGCTGGGGCAAATAGATGTATTAGTGGTAGTGGCAGCTTTCCTAGATATGGGCACAACACTCTGGCTAAGCTGGGCCAACTTCCCTGCCCCCTCTCCCAAGACTAACAGTTATTGTTCTCCCTTGCCCACTGAACAGTTTGTTGCCACAGACAGAAATGGAGATACAGACTTTCTGGAGGGGATAAGAGACTGCCAGGGCAGTGGAACAGCACAAGACAAATGTTGATCCTCAACAGCCTGCATAGCAGCACCCTCTTTGGCAGGAAGAAAGCTCTGAAGAGCTTGGTGCCCAAACCAGTCTTTTAGTCAGCTCAGCACAAAAACGTCTAATAGGTTGGGCAAATGAAAGATGCCCAGAAGCTTTGGAAGCTCAAAATGCAGAGCTTGACTGATGAGCTAGTGTGGGCTGGCTCATCCTGCATGCAGTAATGGAAGCCTTTGTCCAGGTAAAAAGGGACAGTCAGCCCATGCCATCCAAAGTTACATTTTACACATGAAAATATTCCCGATAAAATGAAGAGCCTCCCTTTGTTTTCTTTCGCTTCAAAAAAGGATCAAGTAGATGACAGCAATAATAAGCTCTAGTGACAAGTCCTAAATGGAACCCCTTTACAGCTCAAACCAAAGATTATAGGGGAAGGGACTCTCTCTGTAATGTTCACTCTTCTGAAACATAAAAACAGAACTAGAATGGTAGGAGAGCAACCACACACTTTCTCCTGCTTCAGAAAAAATAAATAAATAAAAGTAAACAACAAACAAATTAAGAAAAGTGGATGGTGTTACAATAGTGATCTTATTCAAACATCAAAAATGTTACGGTGAATATGCTCATACACCTGAGCTATGCTCTTCAGCATTTATTGTATAAAAGATGATCATCAAAATAGTATATAAAGGGGGAAGTATCAACCACTGCCAACAGAAAACTGGTCCCCTCCAGTCCCATCCATAGCCTGGGTTCAGGAGCTCAGAGAAAGCACTGAAGGAAGACTATAAAAAACCAAGCCCTGCTTATGGACTGAATATAAAGTTTATAATTTTTAGAAAAGGTAAGACAGGAGGACAAGATAGAGGGCTCACAAATGCCCCGAGTAGAGAATATCCTGAAAAAAGCTAAAAAATAAAAAGATAGATTGTATAACTGACGTCTCACTCAAATACACTTTGAGACTTCGCATGTTTTGTGTTTGTGCATTTGGTATCTTGAAATAGGCTGCTGAGGTGGTAACTACCCTGGACAAATGTGTTCTAGTGTGTCTCTGCAAAGTTTCCTCATGCTCATGCCTAACAGAGCACAACAGATTACACTGAGCCAACCACCTGGATTTTTTTTCACTTAAGAGACTTGTCTGTCCAGTTTCTCTACAAAAGACGTGAAAAACTGCAAGACTGCCTAAAATCACAGGCTCTGTCTATACTAGAGGTCTCTGTGGATGTCTAACAGTTTCAATGTTCTCTCTAATTCCTTGACTTAGGAAAGACAAGCAACTGAATGAACATTATAAGGAAAATCTACAAGATCTAAGGTATCAAAAGAAGGGATGGTTATCAAAACTCATTCTTCGTTGAACACTGAAAACTTTATGGCATATTACAGCTTGCAAAGCTGAAACATTCCACACAGAGGTAATAGTTAAGAGAAGCAATGTCTTTCAAGGTAAGCATCTAAGAGGAGCAGAGACTATTGCTTCACATATTCAAAATAATTCTAAGCAAAATAAGATACCAAGGAGGTAGAAAACACCTCAGTAAATGTTCAAATAAATCACTGTTGCAATAGCATGAAGTTAAACAAGATGGATCCTGCCAAGGATCATGGACATCTGATTAGAATACTAAAGCTTTTGGTGATGATCTTGGCACACTGTACATCTGTTCAAGCATGAGAGTATTCTGGTATAACAAGGATGCACAGGCACCAAAATTTAGAGCTTCCGTGCCCTAAGGTTTGAGGCTGAAGCCTAACCCTCTAGAAACAGCACGTTAAGTAGCCAAATATATTGTCATGGCTGGAAAAAAAAGGAAACAAACTGTTTGTGATGCCAATTCTAGAGTCCACCCCTTTCCAAAAGGTTCCAGAAGTCGCCCCAGCTCTGGTGGAGTGAGCCTTGGCCTTCACAGGAGGGATTTTTGTTTATGATGAGAATAACAGACCTGAAAAGCTTGAGGCAGCCATCTAGAAACCATTTGGTCGGAGACCGACTGTTATTTTTTCTTGCCTTCAAAAGGAAAGAGTCGGTCTGACATTCTGATTTTTTTCAGGTAGTACTAAATTGCTTGTGGATATCCAAGGTGTACAGAAGTCTCTTCCCTTTGTTCTTGGGTACAGGAAGAAGACAAGAAGGTGAATAGAATAATTCAAAATAAACTCAGAAACAACTGTGGCACAAAGGTAGGAATGGTTCTAAAGAGTCGCACTGTCTTTATGGAAAAATCAAAAAGAGCTCTGAAAACATGAGGGCTTGCAACTCATATTTGTCTAGCCAAAACCAGAGGAGCAAGTAAAACTTTCTTCCAAGTAAACTTCAGAGAAGAGCTATTCACAGGTTGAAATGGAGGTAGACCCAGTGAGCTTTCTAATACAAAATTAAAATCCCAGGATGGCACCCTCTATTTTCTAGGTGGTATAATCTGCAAAACTCCTTTTCAAACAAGAAAGAAAGGGGGGAATTTATTATCAAACCAGCAGAAATGTCCAAAAATAGCATTTTGATAGAAGTGGAAGAAGGATCTGATTTCAGCAATTCACACAGGTTCTGGCTGGGATTTCGATCTATATTCTGGTACCAACTACAAAACCTCTTATTTGGCTAAATAAAACTTCCTAGTAGCAAGTTTTCCAGCCTCCATTAACACGTTATACATCCCTCTGAAAATAGGTGCCTAAACGGAGTCAAAAATGTATCTTTACAGTTATGTGCAGGTTGAGAATGCTAGGGTGGATGACACAACCCTTACCTCTGCGAGAAGGTCCTCTCTGAGAAAGTTTTTGGTAACTGCTCCTGACTAGGTGCACAATAAGGGAGGACCAATGTTGTCTGGGCCAAAAAGGCAGGTTTCCAGAAGTTTATTTGGAGAGCAGTCCCTTATCTTTATTAAGGCTAGTTATCAGAGGACTAGGGGTGGGGTGAATTCCCTGAAGTAAGCAAAAGGCAGTGACTGGAGCTAGATATCATGTGAACACCTTTGGTGCACTAGATTGACTAAGCAGATGTTAATTGAAACTGCAACCCCAAAACAAAAAATGTTAAACATGTACAAATCTTTGTGAATAGGGCTGTGGAGATATCCATCCTTGAGGTCTAAAATAATCAAGAAAGCCTTGAGGTCTAAAATAATCAAGAAAGCCTTGGGTAGGAGAACAGAAAAAAAGTCTGCAAATTAAACATTTTGAACTTTGGAATTATGAGAGATGTTTTTAAAACTGACAGATCCAGTACTGGTTACTATGTGTCTTCCTTTTTAAATGCTAGAAGAATTTTTCAGCAGAAGCTGTGCCCTTTTGGGGGAGAGAGAGAGAGGTTTAACACCTCTCGGGTACAAGAGAAATCCTTGAGTAGGAAACTTTTCCCATTGGAAAGAAGGAGAGGTTCGATTACACCTTGTCATTACATCTCTGCTAGAATTTGAGGTAACAAATGAGTTTGGTTACTTTGAGGAAAAGGGACTCCCGATTATGAGGGAAGGCATGCCCACTGGAATAAGACAGACTGACTGCTAGTGTGGGAAGATGGCTGGAGTGGGGAGGGGAACAGGGAGATGAGGTCTAAAGGTGGACATTCTTATGCAGAAAGACCTTTGGGATCCATTCACTTTTGAGTCCCCTTACCAATTTGTATTGTATTACTGCTCTGTGGATTTTTGTTGAGCAGGTTTGAAGGACTTCCAAAAGAAGGGCCCAGGGCTAGAAGGATAATTTGTCTGGTATATTGGGACAGGGGAAATAAAAAGTTGTTTACAAAACCTTCTCCTAGGGGACAATTAAACTCTGGGCCTTGACATCCTCAGGAAAATACTGTAGTAAGACCCAGGCATTCCAGAGCATCACAATTTCTGTGGCTGCAGCTCTCGATACAGAGTCAAACAGTCCATGTTCGACCAAGTGTTTCTAATGGCAAAAGCAAGAAGGCTAGCTAGGGGCTGCTGCATGTCAGCAAAAATAGAAAAGTAAACTATTTTGCCACATGTATCTATCAGATTATTGTTCTGAAAGCTAATGTGAAAGAGATATACCCCTTCTTCCCATATCTCTCAAAAAGGCTTTTTCATTAGGTAGAGGGGGTTAGAAGAAGCCAAGTGTTGAGAACCACTGTCCCTGTCCATAGAGATCACAGCCAGGTCAGCAATAGAGTTTCTAAAGAAACTCAGACTCTGCAAAGGTACCAGCTTCCCCTAATAGATTTCATAGGTGAATGGGAGTTATGAATCCAGGGAAGAAAAGTATCTTCCAAAACCTCTCAATACTGGAGGAATAGCTAGGCTTTTTTGGGAAACCAATGCCCAACAAGTCAAAATACATACTCTGTGTCTCTGAAACCTCTCTCCCCCTCCTGTCTGAAGAACTCTCTCATCTTAGAGATGGTTTCAGAGAAAGAAATGTTTTCATTCAGGGAGTCTGAGGGTGAAACGTCAGATTCACATGGAATGGGAGAGAGAGAGAAAGAGATGTGAGGCATAGTCAAGGCTTTCCTCAAACATCATAGACTACCTCTCCATTTAAAATGAAGGAGGAGATCTCTTTCCACATAGCCTGGTGAGATACTGGACTGGAAGACTGTATTGCCCTAAAAAATCATTTGGTGAAGTTGTACCAGTCTTTCTGGGAGCCCTTTTGACTACAGGGAGTAGTATGAAGTAACAAATGTTTAGTATGTTGGGACTTCTTTGGGGCCTCCCGTCTGATAATCTAAGAAAAATCTAGATTTGCCAACCTCCATTAACGACCCAACAACTTCTTCCCTTACCAGGACTTGATGCACTACTCCCTCAATCTCAGTAAGAGCAAAAGGAAGTTCTCCCCTCTCAGTTAAGGATTCCGGATGTCTGGTCTGACTGGGTGTACAGTGTTCCCTGGCCTAACTGACTTCTTATGAAGTCTCTCCAGACAGGCCAGGTATATCGGAATGACATTCTGAGGGCTCTGAAACCACCTCAATGGAACCACTTATCCCAGATCATTGTAAAGACATGGGCGAACAAATTTCTTCAGAATTCTCTACAAGTCAATATCACTTTTTGCAGAAAAAATAAGGCAAAGTCCCAGTGAAGGACTTCAGACCAAACTCTTGTCAAAAGCCAGCCATTGATATTGAAACCTATAATATGACAAGATGTCGGACTAAGCATACCAACAATAAAGTTCTCAAGTTTTGGCACCTGTATCTTAACGCCCTCTTTATACCAGCAGGTACTTGTTCTTGAGCAGATGCATGGTGCATACTTCTCATATCCTTGGCAGGACAGGTTCCATATATCTTTGTGCTACTGCATTAGTAATCCAATGATTAACATCTCCCTGGTTTGCCAGGAGCAGATCAAGCGGAGATAACAGAAGTAGGTGCTTTAATGGGGCACTTTAACTTTACCCCCCCTCTCACCTCAAGGGCCCATCTCTATACCGGAAGAATGCAAAGTTCCTGTAATCACAGCTGCACAGGTAAAAACCACACTCTCCAAAGCCAAGTACACAGCGACCATGGGACCTGACAACATTCCAGGTTGCATTCGACACGAACTGCAGAATGAACTAGCACCCCACTTAAGCATCATGTACAATCATATCCTCAGCTCAGGCTTTGTGCCCACTGAATGGCACACAGCGATGGTTATTCCACTCCACAAAGAGGGAGTCACCATGGATCCCCAGGAACTACCACCCCATTAGACTAATGGAACGTATCAGCATGGAACTTAAAAACAAAGACATTGGTAATCTCCAAACTCTGGACCTCACCCAGTTCAGGTTTGTAAAAGGCAGATCATGTCTCCTAAACCTGACAAACTTCTTTGAAGCAGTCATCAAAGCCGTAGACGAGGGCAAGGTGGTTCACACAGCCTATCTAGATCTCGCCAAGGCTTTTGACACCATCCCCCACTCTGGAATCATAGATAAACTCATAAAACTAGGTCCAAATCCCTATGTCACAAGATGGGTTGCCAACTGGCTCACTGACAGAACCCACACTGTGAAAGTAGCAGACTCCAAATCCGACTTCAGACCAGTGACAAGTGGAGTACCACAGGGTTCAGTCCTGGGTCCTCTCCTGTTTGTTATCTACTTTTCTGAAGTACAGGCTAACACAGAAGGTCTTTGGCTAACGAACTGTGCAGATGACTGCAAACTAGGAGCCATAATAGAAACTCCTAATGATGTGGACATCCTACAAAAAGGCCTCACTGAGACAGATGCCTGGTGTCAAAGCCATGGCCTCAAGCTCAATGCCAAAAAGTGCATTGATATCCCCTTTGGTACAAACTCTGTACCCATGAGCTACCACATAGGTGGTAGTCTAATTAACACCGAAAGTGTGACAAGAGACCTTGGGACACAGGTGGACAGTAGTCTCTCCTTTGATAATCACATCACCGCAGTAGTCAGGAAATCCTTCTACGTGACACACCTCATCACAAAAGGTTTCACATCCAGGAAAAGAGAGGTCATTGTTGCCCTCTACTCGTCACTCAGACTCATTATAGAGTACAACGCACCCTTTGGTATGTACCTCACAAGACATCTACAACAACTGGAAAGGCTGCAGAAATACCTCACAAAGAGGATTACCAGCCTCAAACAGATGTCCTAAGCAGACCGTCTCAAAAAACTCCAGCTTTACTCAGTCGCATATCGCCTACTCAGAGGCGATCTCTGCCTAACATACAAAGCTATGTCAAACCCAAAGCTGTTGGACACGCTCCACTTAAAGAAATCCCAATCCCTCCAAGCTACACGCTCTAGGGACCTAAACCTTGTCACCACAATAAACAGAAAATGCTGGAAGGATAGATTTCTGTCCCAGAGACTTCCCATACTCTGGAACAAACTACCTATCTATATCAAACAAAGCTCACTAGCACTCTAAAAGAAAAATCTTGATGACTGGATGGGAAATCAGAAATTCACCCCAGGGATCACCTCTGTGGCTCTGCTCGACAGGGGCACAGGAAAACATTTTTCTTGGGTGGTGAAAGCCAGGGTACCTTTTTGGCTAGGCTTATATACACCCTAGGGCTAATAGCCTAGTACCTACCTATGAACCTATAAAAAAAGGGAGTTCTTCTGGGGAAAAAAAAAAAATATATATATATATATATATATATATATATATATATATATATATATATATATATATATATATATACACATATATATTTATTTATTTATCTATGAGACACCAAAGTTCCAGGGACAGTCCAGCAGAGCTGAGTTCTGCTAGTTCTTGGTACACCAAATGGAGAATCTCCTTCACTTTGCTATATGTTTTACTTACAGTATATGTCTCCTGGCTTCCTAAATTATCTACAGCACATCTTCAGGCAACAGAAATGAGTGTCAGCCCATCCGTGAATAAGTCTGAAGCTTGGATGTTTGGGTACAGTAGTGAACCTAACTGCCACCTGGATGAGATCTGAGTAGATGTACTAATTGCCGAGACTCATCTGTAACAGCAAGGCTAAATTCCCAGGCTAGTATGCCTAGCCTGTGGGGTGGTGGTAACAAGCAGGTCCCCCTCCACTTGTTTATGTATCACATGGCTGTAGTGGTGTCTGTGGTTAACAGCAGGACTCCTGGATACCAGACTGGTTTGAATAGTCAGGATTACACCCAACATTTCTTTCACAATGATATGCTGCTTGCTTGTTTGTTTGGTTATTAGGAGATTCTGCATCCCAAGATTGAAATGCTGTGTTCCCTCAAAAACCTTGCCGACACATCCAAAATAAGGTTTAGATGTGTGTGGGATGCTGAGAAGCCATCCCCAAACATGTCCAGATGTCAAATGTCAGTCAAGCAAATTATCAGAGAATAAAGAGAGAATGGAATTTCCTTCTAAGAGTGTTGCTGCTCTTTCCAGTGGTTCTTTAACTACCAAGTCTTTCCAATAGGAATTTCAAGTCTAAACTGCATTATCTTTGGGACAAAACCTAGACTTGCCAAACTTATCGACTCCTTACATATCAAAACTGTGGACAATTAACTTACATTGAGAATGTAATTTCCTTTTGATACCTACAATTAAGACCGAATATCTCTCACTTTTTATATGCACCTTGACAAAACTATACAAAAAATTAAATTACCTTCTATTCTAGTCCACAAAAATATTCCACTTCATTATACTCTCACTATCTGCTCTAACACTCAGTATTTCTCTTTTTAGAGGCAGCAACAATATCTTTAATCATTTCAAACAAAATATGTAGATTTATTGCTCTCTTTCCTAGACAAGACCACCACAGTCTAGCAGAAAATGCCAAATGGCTTCCTGCCAGAAACGGGGTTAATTTTTTACTTGCTCTCAGTCATTTAAACTCTTGCTGCAGGCAGATTCCACTACCGTCTTTGTTACTGCTAAACTCACATAAAGGACATCTTCGTATAACTTAGAAGCCGGGACTATTAATGATCCTTTGAGATTTAACCTCAAAGTACAAAGCACTGTTTTTCACACTTGGTACAAGGCAACAGAAAACTCTCCCTTCTCATCACAAAGAAATCACGTCTTACCCATCACTGCACACCAAACTGAAAGCCTGCCCTTTAAACCATTCAAAACAGAAATGGTGTCATTCAGAACACACAACACTACTACTACCAACTCTTGCAGCACCCTCTCTAACCTCCAACCTCTAGCTCACCCATACACACCTCATTTATATAAGCACATTCTAATTTTTTTTCATGCATGTGTGCACACATGCATGTATACATAATGTATGTGAGTAAATATGTATCACTATAGGTAGTGGTGCTGTAATCTGCTTTATACAACCTGTTAATTGTGTTACTGAACTGTTTTACTTTTCCTCTTTATATTTATTCAACCATAACTATTGTTACCGCTTTGTAATATCTTATCTTCATACATTCTCTGCTAAAGAGTATTTGACCAAGTTTGCTAATGTCTGCAAATGTCTGCAAGCTAGGCAAAGTTATTTGCTCATCCACGGATACTGAACAGTTACAGTAAGAGCTGGAATATGTATGCACTTGATGTACTGAAAAAGGTCTCAAGCTACAAGCAAAAAAGTGCATCACAGTAGCATTCAGCACAAAAAAAAAGCTGTTCTCACCTTATATGTTATAAATGGCACTCCTCTACAGGCAGATACAGTTATGAGAGTCCTCAGTACTTATGTGGACAATTCTCTCTCATACTATTCATCATGTTTCAGGCATAGTCAGGAACTCCTACCTTGCCCAGTTGTTTCTAAGGGAATATCTTCAAACTCCAAAAGGCCATTTCACCACTGTCCTCCTCCCTTATCGGACCCATCACTGAATACAATGCCCTGTTTTGTAATGTATAAATCCAAGCACAGTACTCAACAGGAAAGGCCTCAAAGATACTCACCAAGAAAATTAAAGGCCTTAAATCATTCAACTATTCCAACAGATTAGCACAACTCTCCTACTGGTTCTACAAACACTTGTACCAAGGACCTAAATCTACTCTAACAAATACACAAGACTCACTGGTGAAAGAAGCATCTAACATAACACAGTACTAGCCAATGGAATAACTTACAACTACAGGTCAAGGAACTACTTGGACTACCTTTAAGGCTGGTCTTAGTGACTGCATGGGTAGACACACATCTACACTAGTATTGTGTACAACCCTGCTCCATTTGGGAATTGAGCACCATCAAGTGCTTTAAAAAGGAATGAAAACTGACGTGTGTCTGCTTCAAGGTGTATATGGCTAGCATCTTTGCCTAGTGCCCAGTATTGTTTTTTGTTCAGGGCTGAGACAATTGATCCACAGACATCAAAGTTCCACCCTGGTAAGCAAATTCAAATAAATAAATATTAAAGAAGTCTTGACAGGAGCACTATAAGGATGATGAGTGCCACAGACATCAGGACTTTTATTTCTTTGAAGTCATGATCACCCTCTAGGTCTACTACAGGGAAAAAACACAGCTTCCGAGAAGTTCACTCTTTCAGATGTTAGAAAAGCCATGGTGAGGCATATGTCCCATGTGACCATTAGAAAGGCAACAGATGTGCTGACAAACAGACTTGGGGAAATTCAAGAATAGACGATCTTGAGATACTCTAAAAATGAACAGTATGCTTCCTTGTAGTTTCTCCTTAGCATGAGTTAACAATAAGCAGCTGTCCAAGTATGAGTAGCTAGAGGACTTTTGCCCAAAAGTAACGTCTCTGGAAGCAGTGGAAATCCATTGCTGGTTTGTGTTATTTGGAAAGTCCTCTGTCCTGAACAAAAAAAACATTATGTGCTCTTGGTATATGGGATCATACAAATATGTGTCAGACGCAGGGTGAGCATAATGGCCCTGGGCATCAGCAAAGGAATAAAGGACTCGAGGACTGAAAAAAAACATTCAACCTTAACAAAAAAAAAAAAAAGAGGTATAACTTCAAGATGCCTAGGACAAACCTCTGCTGGCTATCCTTTATTACAGAATAGTAAGAGTCTAGAAAAAACTTTTTATTTTTTTTTTACTTTTTCAGGGGGAGAATTTCCAAGCCCCCTGGGCCATGAACTGGATGAGGAGAGTAAGATAAACACTGCCTGATCCACTGTGATAGAAGGCATCCAGAGGACAACAAAGGAAATATCTTGAACTTTTGTTATGTAACCGTAACAGACAATATCCAGAACCTATTTGTCTGAGGTAATAATTTCTCAGCTCTCCCTAAAAAGAAAGAGTAATCCATCCACAGTATGGGAAGGAAGGTATGAAGGAGGGATAAGCGAAAAATGCTATCCACCGCAGTCATAGCTACTCAGAGACATGTGGAACGGCTTACAGAAAGTCTTCACAATCCCAACCCCACCCCCTTTTTTTAAAGCACAATGCTGCTTTTACTTCTCAGCGGCTTTCTTTACTGATCCCCAGTCCAATGGAGGTAGAAGGGTCAATACTTGGAAAATGTTTTGCTGTAAATGGGAATACCGAGATGAAAAGTTATTTGAGAGCTTCCATGATCTTCCTTTTTTCTTTTGAATTTTTCAACACATCCTCAGCAGAAGAAACAAACAGGAGGTGTTCCATATGCTATCCACTGACATCCTCTACCAGAAGTGAAATTCCCAAGTATGCCACCTTATCTTAGGTCATGGCTCTACTACCTGATGCTACATCCAAAACTATACACATTTTATCATGTGTGCTGATCTTCTAAGTAGTATGTACTAATCTGAAAATCTGCACATTCAGGGTCTCAATCATTATCTTCAAGGGCAGCTCTCCAACTTGCTCCAGGATCTCTCCTTGGTATTTGGACACATGGATACAAATGAAGGTGAAGGCAGCAAATATGTAGAGCTTTCTCTCCAAAGTGATCTAGCACCTTACGCTTTCTATTGTTTGGTAAAATATTTGACACTGGAACCAACTCAGAGACGCTGGCAACATCAAGAGGAAACAGGAAAATCCACATGGTTCTTTGGACAAAGACTGTGAAGCCTGATGGACCCTCTCATATTTGTCAAGTTTCTTGAGGGTGGGGGTTATAAATCCATCTTCAGAGACACTGCTGTAAAACCATCTTCAAAGGCCTGACCCAGTGAACAAAGTAGAGTTGTGTACACTTACCATAAATGCAGATGTTCGAGTGTATTCACTGTTGCAGTCATCACATCTGGGTTATCTGCTTGCAGTAGCCTTCAGTCGGCCTGATTATCAAAGTCTTGGGTCCTGCGTCAGTTGCGGTTTCATCTTCCATGACGTCAGGTAGTCAGGGGTATAAAGCATGTAGCAGACACCATTACATCAGTTTTTCTTGCCCCAGATGTCAGGTGCCCCATAATGGAAAGCAATTGTATATACAAGGTTACACCTCCAACAATACAGCAAATATACCAGAAAGCTTTAAGCATAGTAAGCAAGAACAGAGGTATAGCCAATAGACGTCAGGGGGCTGGAGGGAAGGTAACTAGGACTGCAACAGTGAATACACTTGAATATCTACAGTTATGGTAAGTGTACACAACTGTACTATGTTCTTCGTGTTTCACTGTTGCAGTCATCACATTTGGGTAGATTCCCAAAGCTAAGGATAGGAGGAGGGAAATAGATAGCATTAGGACCAGCTATAAGGCCCTGCAAGACTGCAGTGGCAAAGCCAGCTCTGGATTTAGAGAAAATTGGCAAATGGTAATGCTTGGTGAAAGTATGTACAGAACTCCAGGTATTAGCTTCTAGGATGTCCCTGGTAGGGACATCTCTGAGAAAGGCTGTAGAGGTAAGATGCAGCCCTGGTTGAATGTGGTCTTCTCCCCTTTGGGGTAGGTTTTCCATGGTGCTTATAGCAGAAATGAATGCAATAGCCTATACATTTAGAAATTGGTTGCTTTGAAATGGCCTTCCCCTCTGCCCCTGCAGCAAATGCAACCAGCAGATGTTCAGATTTCATGAGAGGTTTAGTCCTGTCCAAATAAAATCTAAGTTGTCTGTGCACATCTAAGGAGTGCAGTATTCATTCCCCTTTGTTCTGTGGATTAGGAAAGAAGGTTGGCAAATTAATGGACTGATTAAGGGCCACACTGGATACCACCTTGGGCATGAAGGAGGGATTGGTCCTGAGGGACACCCTGTCCGCATGAAAAATGATGAAAGCCTCCACTGCCTTGAGGGAATGTAATTCAGACACCCTTCTTGCTGAAGTGATGGCTAAAAGGAAGGCTGCTTTCCAAGAAAGAATTTCAACTCTGCATTTGCAGCTGGTTCAAAAGGAGGTAGAGTGAGCTTTTCCAATACAAAGTTAAGGTCCCAAGCTGGAGTAGGGGCTCTCCTGAGTGGTCTTAAGTTTTTGGCCCCTATGAGGAACTACTTCAGCAGTGGATGAGAGAAGGATGGTGGTTCTGTGTTGTAATGAGCTGAAATGGCTGAGGCATAAATTTTGATGGAGGAAAAGGAAAGGCCCTTGTGAAGCATTTCGTTTAAGTATTGAAAAATCTGAGGTAAATTGGGCGCTGCTGTGTCCATTCCCTGAGTTTGGTTCTAGGAACAGAATCGTTTCCATTTTTCAGCATAGGATTTTCTAGTACTAGGCCTCCTTGCCTCCAGAATGACATCCAACCCTTGCTTACTGAGGAATGGTAACTGAGAGATCAGCTAATTAGCCAGGCTGCCAGGTTCAGGGTTTGAAGCTGGGGGCGCAGAATCTGGCCCTCCTGCTAGGACAGCAGGGCAGGGGTCTGAGGCAGGTGCCATGGTGCCAGCAGTGACACACTGCACAAAAGGGGGTACACCAGTGTTGGCTTGGTCAGTCTGGTGCAATCAGTATCGTCCTTGGCTTGTCCTGTTTGATCTTTAGTAGTACCTTGGAGAGGAGAGGCAGAGGGTGAAAGGCATAAACTGATAGGTTTTTCCAGGTGAAGGACAGGGCATCCACTTTCCAAGCTTGTTTTTGGGGAGTCCTTGTGCAGAATTTTTCCAACTGGTAGTTCTGGGGGGAGGCAAACAGGTCTATATCTGGGCTCCCCCATTTGTTTCTCAACATGTTGAATATCTTTGGTTCCAGTTTCCATTCGTGTGGGTCCATGAGATTTCTGCTTAGTTCGCCTGGCCAGTGTACTTGGCTTTCCTGGCAGGAATTGAGCCTGTAGGTGCACTTGGTAGCTCAAGGCGGTGTTCCACAGAGCCATGGCTAGTCTGCAGAGAGGGTATGAGTGGGTTGCCCCCTGCTTGTTTATGTGCCGCATAACAGTGGTGTTGACTGTGTTTACCATTAATTGCCCTGGAAGAATGTGGTCCTTGAAGGCTGTCAGAGAATTCTGTACAGCTAACATTTCTTTTTGACTGATATGCAGGTGCATTTGACTTGGGCTCCATTTGCCCTGAATGCACTTCCCTGCCAATTGAGGCCCCCATGCATAGTCTGATGCGTCTGTTGTTAGGGTCTGGGCAGCAGGAGGTAGAGTGAATGGCAGCCCTCTGTTTTGGTGGCAGACCTCTGCCCACCAAAGGAACTCTATCTGTAGACAAGGTATGGGAGGAATCATTGCTTCCAGATCCTGAGAATGTTGACACCACATAGGCTTTTTAGATTCCATTGTAGTTTCCTCATATGCAGTATTGCATATGGAATTGGGAGAATGCAGTAGGCCATGAACTCCAGGGCTTGCAGTATTTTCCTTGCAGGTAGCTGGGCCTTTGTGGCCAGTAGTTTGAAATAAGCTGTCAAATGAAATTGTTTCTCTGGTGTGAGGAAAGCCATCTGGGAAGTTGTGTTCAAGCTTGCTCCCAGGAATACAATTTGTTGGCAGGGTACAAGATGTGATTTCTTTTCATTTATACTGTACCCCAGAGAAGTTTATTTCTGTACAAACACCAGATCATTAGACAGTATGTCCTGGCTTTCTGCCTAAATTAGACAATCGTCCAGGTAGGGATATATTTAGATATTTCTTTGCCTGCAAAATGCAATGACTGGAGCTAGGCACTTTGTGAATACCCTGGGCGCAGTAGATAAGCCAAGGGGCAGTGCAAGGAACTGATAGTGCATGTAGTCTGCTTTGAAGCATAGGTATCTTCTGCAAGATTCCCTTACTGGGATGTGCAAGTAGGTTTCCTTTAAATCCAGTGTCGCCAACCAGGTATCCTTGCTTAGCATAGGAAGCAGCTGATGAAGAGTTAGCATCTTGAATTTTGGGATCACCAAAAAAGTGTTTAGGATAGAGAGGTCCATGATAGGATGGCCAGGAGTTGTCTTTTATGGGTACCAGGAAAATTCTTGAGTAAAAACCTTGTCCCTTTTTCCTCTCCTGGAACAGACTGAATAGCCCTGTTGGTTGAGAGAGAGAATTTACTTTTGAGCCTCTGCCCACTGATTTGGGAGTAGATCTGACCAACCGTTTGGGGATGGTAAGGAGTAAATGTGGAATCTGTATACTTGGGAAACTATATTTAAAACCCATTTGTCTTGGGTAAAGAGTTCCCAATTTTTTGCATGCAGGGCAATCTTTCCCACTAAAGAAACAGTCAGTTGTGCAGGGTTTGGAAGATTTAAAGTTAAGTAATTGAGACAGTTTACCATAGGGAGGAGTCTTACCACTCCCTGCTTTGGAAGTGGGAGCCCCCCCACTGCTTAGTCCAGTGAGTATGTTGGGACTGAAGTCTGGGTGTTCTGCTGGTTCTGGGTTTGGATTGAGAAGGCCTGGAAGAGGCAGGAAAGGACCAATTTTTAAAGGGCCAATGCCTACTAAATCTGGGAGGCTGTATTTGCAGGAAATTTTTAACAGTTTGCATAGATTTAGCTTTTTCCTCCATCTTTTTAAGTACTACTTCTGCTTTGTTGCCAAAAAGGTGGTCTTGGTTTAAGGGAGCATCCAGCAATTTAGCTTTAACATGATCTGGCAAAGATTGCTCCTTAAGCCAAGCATACCTTCTAAGTACAGGCCCAGTGACAGCAGCCCTGCAAGATGCCTCTAGTGAATCAAAACCACACTGCAAAGAATATTTTTCAACTTGTTCAGCAGAATGCATTAAATCCTGTAAATCTTTATTTTCATCACAGTCAGGAATCAGCATCATTTTCTGTTTAAGCAATCCAATAATATGCTGCTGATATTTTAACATATGAAAAAAAAGTTATATACTCACCATAACGTTCCATCTGAGTAGGTAAACTTCATTTGTCAGCAACCTGTGGGTTATGGATCCGATACGGATCCGAGCCGGCAGCATACCAAGCAAAAAGATCCAAGCTCCAAGCTCCTCTCCCCTACCCATACTGCACTGCAACCTCCTTCCAATCCTCAGATCAAGTTTGCCACTCGATACATGACACCAACAAACTAACCTGAGACCCCTAAACCAAGGACAAACCTCCAACACGTGAACTCTGGACATCGAGTTCAGCAAAAAAAAAAAAAAAAACGCCAAGGAAGGGGGAAGGAGGGAAGGACGGTTGCTGACAAATGAAATTTACCTACTCAGATGGAACATTATGGTGAGTACATAACTTCTTTATCTGAAGTAGCTAACTTCATTTGATCAGCAACCTGTGGGACAATCTCTCAGCTACCCGAATCTTGGAAGGCCCTTAAGGAAGGATATTCCAGAGCACTGCAGAGCCAAAAGAAGCCCTTCCTCTAGACACCAAATCCAGTTTATAATGATTAATAAAGGTGTGAGAAGACGCCCAGGTAGCCGCTGAGCAAATGTCATCCAGGGAAACTCTAGACCAGAATGCTGCAGACGTCGCCATAGAACGTGTAGAATGGGCATGAACTCTTACTGGTTCTGGTAAATCAAGCTCTCTGTATGCTTGTAGGATACAAAGGGAAATCCACCTAGCCAGAGTCACCTTTGAAACTGGTTTCCCTAAAAAGGGCTTAGCAAAGGAAACAAAAAGTTGATGAGATTTACAAAAGGCCGCCGTTCTGTGCAAATAAAAACGTAACTGCCTGTGAACATCCAGCAAATGAAGTTTGCATTCCCCTTTGTTCTGAAAATTAGGGAAAAAGACAGGCAAATTAATAGATTGATTAATATTTGTCTCAGAAGCAACTTTAGGAAGAAAGGATGGATTAGTTTGAGAGACACCCTGTCCTTATGAAACACAAGGTACGGGGGTTTCATACAAAGAGTTTGCAGCTCCGACACTCTCCTTGCTGAAGTTATAGCTACCAAAAATTTA
Organism: Protopterus annectens; assembly: GCF_019279795.1. Taxonomy (NCBI): domain Eukaryota; kingdom Metazoa; phylum Chordata; order Ceratodontiformes; family Protopteridae; genus Protopterus; species Protopterus annectens. Next base: position 69,294,531 of record NC_056729.1, read on the forward strand.
GTCTTCCATGATAAAAATTTTAAGTCAACTGATGCCGAGGGCTCGAAAGGGGGCGCAACTAAGGCCTGAAGAACAGCAGTCAGATCCCACTGCAGTGATGGATTCTTAATAGGGGGTCATGGAAGAAAAGTGCCTTTCAAAAAGGTCTTACAAATTCTGGCAGCAGCGAGAAAGCCTAAATTGTCTCCTACATGGAAATGAGAAATAGCCGCCAGCTGGACCTTCACTGTGGAGGAGCTGTCTCCTTGCTGGAAGATACGAGACAAAAAGTCTAATACCGCTGGGATCAGAGCGGTAAAAGGATCTAGATTTCTCTGTGAAGCCCAAATGGAGAAGCATTTCCATTTGCTAGAATTAATTTTCCTGGTAGAGGATTTATGTGCTGCAACCAAGATAGATTTAACAGGAGAAGAGATACCGGGAGTCCTAGCAATTAGTGGAACTGGAGCAGCCAAGCTGTGAGCTCCAGATTCAGAGGAAGCATTCTCGAGGGATGACGAATTAGATCCGGAAAGGGATCCAAGATCCAAGGTGGAGCTATGAGATGCGTAGGGTTAGGGAACCCGACTTGAGGCCAGAATAGGGTTATGAGGATCAATTTGCTCCCCAACCGGCGAGCTTTCTGTAAGAACTTTATCATGAGCGGTAGCGGGGGATATGCATAGAGAAGACCGGGTGGCCAAGCAAGAGCAGCTCTGGGGCTTTCCCCCCTCGGGGGGATTAGAGCTAAAAACTCACTGCACTTTGCGTTGGAAGGTGATGCGAACAGATCACAGTAAGGCTGACCCCACTTGAGGAAGATCTGTTCCGCTACACAAGGGTTCAGAGACCACTCGTAAGGAGAAAGGATAATTCTGCTCAATTTGTCCGCCAAGATGTTGGACCGACCCGGAATGTGCATTGCTATCAGAAAGCGGTTGGTGGAGATCGCCCATTCCCGGACTCTAATGGCTTCTCAACAAAGGGGATAAGATTTGGTTCCTCCCTGTTTGTTGATATACCAGAACACTGACATATTGTCTGACTGGATCGCAATAGTTCCCAGAGGTAGATAAGCATGAAGGGCCTGCAACGCTAAAAGGACTGCTCTCATCTCTAGGACATTTATACGCAGAACAGTCTCGTTTTGAGTCCACGTGCCTTGAACAATCCTGCCCGAACAATGCCCCCCCACCCTAGGCGGAAGGCGTCCGTGGGCACTCTGGCTTGGGGTTGGAGCGTAAGAAAGGGACGTCCCTCCTGCAAATTCCAAGATTGGAGCCACCACTTGTCTGCACACTCTGCTCAGCGGGATCGGAAAATCTAGAGGTGGATGAAGAATTGACCACTGAACTTGCAACATCCACTGTAAAATTCTCATATGCAGACGAGCACAAGGGATCAGGTTGATAGCTGCCGCCATGGACCCCAAGGCTCTCAGGACTAATTCTGCAGGGGGTGAAAGGGACTGCAGGAGTGCTAACGCATGAAGTGTCAGGTTGTGTAGTCTGTCTGGGGTTAAGAATGCCCTGGCCTGGCGAGAATCTATTGTCGCCTCTATAAAGTCTAACACTTGAACAGGTTGAAGGGAAGACTTCCTTAGGTTTATGGTAATCCCTAGCCGAGGTGATATCCGGAGAAAGAAGTCTCTGGCCAGCAAGAGTAAATGCCTGGTGGGGGTCGGTGAAAAGACAGTCGTCCAGGTATGGAAAGACCTGAATGCCCTGAAGTATCAGGTGGGCCGCTACAACTGCCATAACCTTGGTGAACACCCTGAGGGCTGTGGTGAGACCGAAGGGTAGGACCCTGAATTGATAATGATTGGCTCCTAGCCGAAAGCGGAGGAACCTCCTGGATCGACTGTCCATCAGAATACGGTAGTACGCATCCTTAAGGTCTATCGAGCACAACCAGTCTTCCTCCTGCAGGAAGGGCAGGATAGATTGAAACGTGACCATCCGGAATGTTTTCTTGGCAACGAACAGGTTAATTGTAGACAAGTCGAGAATCGGCCTTAGGTCCCCCCCATCTTTTTTGGTACCAAAAAGAACCTGGAATAGATGCCTAATCCGGACGGGTCTGGGGGTACCTGCTGGATAACTCTTTCTAGTAGGTTTTGTATTTCCAAGGCCGCGGCCTCCCTCTGAGTGGGTGGGACGTCTGGGAGGCGCCTTGTGCAAGGGGGTTTGTTTATGAAGGGAATAGAATAGCCTCTGGATATTATTCGAAGCACCCAGCGATCTGTCGTGATGGACTCCCATTAGGCTAGGTGCATCGAAAAACGCCCCCCCCCCCAACTGCCTCCAGAGAGGAGCAGTTGGGTAACTCCTCAGGGTTGCTGCGCGGGTCGCTCTGAAAAAGGTTCACATGACCTGAAGTTCTTTGGCCCCCCTCTGCCTCTGGGCCGGCGTCCACCTTGTCTCCCTCTGCCTCTGGGGGAGGAGGAGCCCTGAGCGTTCCGGGACTGCTGAGTTTTCCGGAACCACAGCTTCTTTTGCCCTCACTGGTTCCTGGAGAAGGACCTTCGAGGGTTAGAGAAGCGGATCCCGAAGGCTGACAGCGTCTTCCCGTCTTTCTCGCTCTGAACAAGCGTATCGTGGACAGTCTTCTCGAACAGGGTGGAACCGGCATAGGGTGTGATAGCAAAGGATGCCTTGAAGGGTTCCGAGAAGTCGCAAAGACGGAGCCAGGCGTGACGCCTTAAGGCGATGCTGGACCCGCTAGCCCCAGCGGCTCCCTCAGTGTCATGAGAGAGTAAATGCATGGTCGTACTAGACACAGACTTGAGGGTGGCCATACGAGCCGAGAAGGTCCGTTTATCTTCGGCCGACATGGACTCAGTAGTAGACTCAGTGTACTCTTTCATGAGGTCCCGCTACAGCTGAATTAAGTGGGCCTAGTAATTCAACGCTCTTATAGTAAACGTGGCTGAAGCAAAAGTCCGCTTTCCAGGATGGTCCATAGCCCTGGACTCCTTGTCTGGGGGGTGGACCGAGGAACTTTCTTGGGCGAGTTCCTTTTTTGTGGCCGCCACCACCACCATGGCATCAACCGGGGGAACCTTTGTTCCAAGAAGCTCTGTCGGTGGACTCAGTATTTTGTCGGGTCTTTTGGCTGTAGGCTCCACAGTGTCTGGTTCCCTCCACGCTCTGGTGGTGATAAGGTCCACCAGAGGGTCGGCTGGGTGGGAGGCACCCAAGAGGTAGATGGGCCTTTGTCGAACGCCTCCAGAAATACCGACTCGTCAGAGGAAGGTTTTTGGGTGGACCACACCCCCACACCCCCCGGCAAAGGATTTCCATAATGTCTCCAAAGGAGACGGCTTTGGGGGGTAATATGGGTGAACCTTCCCCTTCTTCCAAGTCGGTATCCTCAGTGAGGGACTCAGGTTAGTCCAAGTGCCTCCTCTTACACTAGCGTTTGTGAGGGACCTCCTCGGGTGGACTCTCCGGGGAGGGCTCACAAATGGTTTCTTGTTCCTCCAAGGGAACTGTCTGGGGCGCAACGGACACAGGCTGTCCCTGGGGAGACTGGATGATGGAAGACAAACCCAACTGTGAGAGAGTAGGGATGGACCCAGAGGACAGAAATAACAATGTAGTACTTCTATCATTTTTTATGCGTGTGCACAACTGGAGAAATTTAAACAAGTTAGTCTTACTGTATGTAGGCTAGCAATGTAAGACACTATTGTCAGAATGAAGTGGGAATGATCTCCAACTCTGTTCTGTGGCAGTTCGTTTTGGGACTTATTTGGGTGTGGCTGAAGGGAAACATAGTTCAAGGCAGCATTACACTTGTGCTACTCACTCAAGATCAAACTGCAAATGCCTATTGATACTAATATTCTTTTTTTCTGTAGTTATTTAGTGTGTTTACCAACATTTATCGTCAGGACAGTAGTATAGATCATAAAATTGCCACCCTAGTCTATCACATGTTTGGTGTGGCACTGACCATCATCTATAGATATATGTAGCAGTGGTAACCATCACATATTTGTTACAGTGGTGGGGTTGTGCGAGTATACCCCGATGGACCTTGCATATTAGTTTGCAGTGGTGTAGATATTTTAACTGCACTTATTTAATCTCGATTTTTCTCAGCAAAGGTCTGTGCACCCTGTAACTTAAAGGTTCACAGACTACTAAGCTACTGATTTGTCAGGATCTTAGGAAGCCAATTTTTATATACCCATGATAGTTTAACACCTTTATTGAATTATCACTTGTGACATATGCAATACATTTATATAAAAGAAAAAGTATATTAACATGACCACAGTTACAAACATTACACATCACATACATTTGTCTGTACAATTATGAATCCAACATTATATTGCTCAATTCCTGCCTTCCATTAAACCTCCCTCCTCCTACAAAACATTATTTTGCATGGACAGTCCCCACAATTTCCACATTTTTATGTAATCCATTCCTACCCTTTTCTAAAGATCCCATTTCCAGTTCTTTTATCTCAGTTATACCATTCACTACTTCAAATACTGGGTGAGACGAATTTCCTTTTTCTACTAACTGCTTTTTGGCAGCCAACAAAATTAAACTTAACAAGGCCTTACTGTGTCTAGGCAATTCAAATCCTGTATTCCAGCCCTAAAAATCATTTCTGCAGTTACACCTATTTGCTCACCCAATATTTCTGGCAGAGTACTGCGTAGGGAAACTTTACACTTTGCCAACTCATTATACTCACGAAATAAGAAGTTATGTATCTACCATAACGTTCCATGTTAGTTGTCTTCTTCTCACCTTCTTTCTTGCTGGTTGGGTTCGGAGCTGATTCTCCGCTCCAACTCGGCCATCTACTAAAGCTTGAGAGCTATTTACTGGCTCAAGGCCTCCCCCTTATCCCACAATGTTTGGCGCTAGATACCCAGATCTCGTTTGGCAGAGCTAACACCATAGAAACAATTTTAAGGACACCGGTCCAAACTACAAGGTTTACCTACAGTACTAAAACAGAGGAGTACGTAACTCAGATAAGACTCAGCCAGAGGAAGAAGGCCTCAAAAAGGGACTCTTTTCGGTCTGTCCAGGCTAGGGGGATGGAGGGTGGGACGCAAGAAAGGCGGCGAGAAGAAGACAACTAACATAGAACGTTATGGTAGGTACATAACTTCTTAATGTTAAGTTGTCTATCTCGCCTTCATTCTTGCTGGTTGGGACAGCGTCCCTAGCACCTTAGTCCTGGGTGGCTCATCGGAACAGACTCTTGAGCACAGTGGAACCAAAATCAGCTCTACTCCTAGAGGCCATATATCCAACTTATAATGTGAAATGAAGGTATGAGGAGTGGCCCATGTGGCTGCAGCACAAATAGATTCCATTGGTAGTCTAGCTTGAAAAGCTACCGAAGTAGCTAACGCTCTGGTGGAATGACCTTTAGGTTTAGTAGGGAGTTCTTTATGTCTCGGTTGATAAATCAAAGTAATAATAGAGGACAACCACCTGGATAAGGTTACTTTAGAAACTGGCAGGCCCTGTTTGCCCTCAGCATAGGACAGGAAGAGTTGGTCTGATTTTCTTGTTTGCTTAGTCCTATCCAAATAAAACCGTAATTGCCTATGAATGTCCAATTGGTGTAACTTTTGTTCAGCTTTGTTCGAATAGTTAGGAAAAAAGACAGGTAGATCAATAGCCTGATTCAGGTTTGTTTCAGAAGGTATCTTGGGCAGAAAAGAAGGATTAGTCCTGAGTGAAACTCTATCCTTGTGAAACACAAGGTAAGGAGGACGAATACAGAGGGCTTGAAGTTCTGAAACTCTCCTACCTGAGGTGATGGCTACTGAAAAGAGAGTCTTCCAGGAGAGTAATTTTAAGGAACAGGAAGCCGCAGGTTCAAAAGGGGGAAGAATCAAGGATGCTAATATCAAGTTTAAATCCGACGGAGGCGAGGGATCTCTGACCGGGGGCCTAAGCAAAATAGTCCCTTCAAGAAAGGCCTTACAAAGTTTGTGGGACATGATGCTGGTTTCTGACAGGCCAGCTTGGAAATTTGCGATAGCAGCTAATTGGACCCTAATGGTGGCAGACGAGGAACCAGCTTGAAAATGTTCTGCTAAAAAATCTAGAACGTGACGGACAGGGGCTGTAAAGGGGTCTATATTCCTAGCCTCTGCCCAGAAAGAGAAACGTTTCCACTTACTAGCATAAGTCTTCCTGGTGGTAGATTTGTGCGAAGAAAGGATGATTTCACGCACCGGCTGAGAAATATGTGGAAGCCTGGCTAAGGTTGGAAGTGGAGCAACTAAGCTGTGAGGTTGAGAGACTGAAGGGATTGGTGCAGCCCGCCTGACTGATTTCATAGGTTCATAGGTAGATACTAGGCTATCTGCCCTAGGGCATTTATAAGCCTAGCCAGAGTGTATTTGGCTTCCGCCTCCCTATTAGATTAGCCTACTGTGCCTCTGTAAAGTAGGTCACAGAAGGTACCCTTTTAAGATTAGTTTACTGTGCCTCTGACTAGCAGGGACACAACAAGGCACTGGTACCACAACACAAATTCCCACGATCACACTTGATTTAAATAAAAAGCACTTACTTTTTTAAAAACAAAAAAAAGTTGTTTGTTGGCTTTCATGTATAAACTACACTTCATCAGAACAATAGATGGGAATAGCAGGGACACAGGAGAGATCCCAGGGGTGAATTTGCGATTTCCCATCCACGCGTCCAAATTTCGCTTGAAGAGGGTCAGCGAGGGGCTATGTCTAACATGAATTGGGATTCTATTCCAGAGTGAGGGGGGCCTCTGGGAAATGAATCTGTCCCTCCAGCATGTCCTATTTATTTTTGTGCTGAGGTTTAGGTCCCTGGAGCGTGTAGCTCTAAGGGACTTGGAATTTTTGAGGTGGAGCATGTCCATTAATTCTGGGTTTGACATGGCTTTGTACGTCAGGCATAGATCGCCTCTGAGTAGGCGGTAAGCAACTGAGTAGAGCCGGAGTTTCTTTAGTCGAGCTGCATAGGACATCTGTTTGTAGCCCATGATCCTCTTGGTGAGGTACTTTTGGGGTCTCTCCAGTTGTTGCAGGTGTCGGGTAAGGTACATCCCAAAAGGGGCATTGTATTCAATTATGGGCATAATGAGTGACGAGTAGAGGGGCACAATGACCTCTCTTGATCTAGATGCGAACCCTTTCGTGACATGGTGGGCTATTATAGAAGGTCATTCTAACCACTTTGGCAACGTAATTATCAAAGGAGAGATTACTATCTACGTTGGTCCCCGAATCTCTAATTACTTCTTCCATACTTAATGGATTACCACCTATGTGGTAATTTGTGGGCAGCTTATTTTTCCCAAAGGGGATAACTATGCACTTTTTAGCATTTAGCTTGAGGCCGTGGTTCTGGCACCAAGCATCAGTCTCTGTAAACCCCTTTTGGAGGATGCTTGTGTCAGCTGGAGATTCGATTATGGCCCCCAGTTTGCAGTCATCTGCGAACTTTGTCAGCCATAATCTCCCCGTGTTAGCCTGAACCTCAGAGAAGTATATACTGAACAAGAGAGGTCCCAGAACTGAGCCCTGTGGGACGCCACTTGTAACTGGTTTGGATTCGGACATGGCACCTGTGATTCTGACCATGTGGGTTCTATCTCTGAGCCAGTTTGCAACCCATCTTGTGATATAGGGGTTGATATTTTAGCCCAAGCAAGCACTGGCCTTCTAGAAACTTCCAAACAGTTCAGAACAGCAAATCTGTAACTGAACTTTCTTAACTTTCAGAAATTGGGAAAATTTTGTCCGCTACTGACTGATTGAGAGACCACTCGTGAGGCATGAGAATAGCTCTGCTTAGCCTGTCCGCTATGACGTTGGATTTCCCGGGGATGTGCATTGCTATCAGAAACCATTGAGAGGAGATTGCCCACTGCCAGAGTCTGAATGCTTCTCGACATAAGGGATAGGACTTGGTTCCGCCCTGCTTGTTGATGTACCACACTACAGACATATTGTCTGTCTGAATTGCAATAGTCCCGGTGGGTAGAGAGTCCTGAAGAGCTTGCAACGCTAAAAGCACCACTCTCATCTCCAAGACGTTTATGTGCAGGTGGCACTCTAGAGGTTGCCAAGTGCCCTGGACAGTCCTGCCCTGAAAATGCCCCCCACCAGATCAGGGAGGCATCCGTGGTCACCGTGGCAACAGGAGGAGGAGGAGGAACAAACGGTCTGCCCTGGAATACTAGAGAGGAGACCATCCACCAAGCCAGGTGGACTTTGCATGATTGAGTGATTATTATGTTGTGAGACATCAGAAGTTGTTGAAAAGACCATTGGGTAAAGAGCATCCAGTGAAGAATCCGCATGTGAAAATGAGCCAGGGGAACTAATACGATTGCTGCTGCCATGAGACCCAAAGTTTTTAGTACAAATCTGGCCTGAATACTCTTGCACTGTAGTAAGACCTGCACGTCTCTGTCTAGAGGACGTTTTGCAGACAGCTCTTTTGTATTTAATCTTGTGCCTATAAAGGTTATAGACTGACAAGGCGACAATGCAGACTTTTCGAAATTTATTGAGATACCTAGCCCGGAGCAAGTTTGGATGGTATAACCCCTGGCTCGCAGTACCTGATGCCTGGTGGAAGCAGTAAGGAGCCAGTCGTCTAGATATGGAAACACCTGGAATCCTCACCGTCTCAGGTGAGCCGTAACCACTGCCATGCATTTGGTGAACACCCTGGGGGCTGTGGTGAGACCAAAGGGCAGGGCTCTGAATTGATAGTGACTGGCTCCCAGCCGGAAGCGGAGAAACCTTCTGGAGCGCCTGTCCATTTTGATATGGTAGTACGCATCCTGAAGGTCCTATGGAGCACATCCAATTGTCCTGACCCAAAAAGGGTAGAATGGACTGATGCGTGATCATCCGGAACTTCATTCTTTGAACAGATTTGTTTAACCTGCTGAGATCCAAAATGGGTCTCCAGTCCCCTGTTTTTTTTGGTACCAAAAATAACTTGCAGTAAATTCCGGATCCTTGCTGGTCTGCTGGGACTGGCTGGATGGCCCTTTTTTCTAGCAGTTTTGAAATTTCTGGCACTGCTTGTTCCCTTAGACCAGGTGGAGCATCTGGAAGAGACTTGGTTGTTTGTACAGGGGTGTGGACAAAGGGGATTTTGTAACCCTCGGATATGATGGACCGTACCCATTTGTCTTGTGTGAGGAGTTGCCAGGCTTCTGGGAACAGTGACAATCTTCCCCCGGCTGCCTCCAAAGGTGGACAGTCGGGCAGCCCCTCAGGGGTGCTGAAAGGGTTTGTCAGAGAAAGATTCTCTGCTACCCTGATTTTGTGGACACCCTCTGCCCCTCGGGCAGCGTCTATTATTGTTCCCTCCCCTGCCCCTGGAGGGAAACCCGCCACGTGTGTCAGGCACGACTCCCTGGGGTTTCTGAAACCACATTTTCCCACTCTTCTGACCCTTAGGGTATGGTCTAGAGGGAGTAGAAAAATGGACTCCCACGGCAGAGAGAGTCTTGCCTTCCTGCTCACACCTGGTAAGGGGTATCCTTCACCTGTGGTCCAAACAGAGCCGAACCATCGAAGGGGGTATAGGTGAAGGACACCTTAAAGGGGTCAGCAATGTTACATAACCGCATCCAGGCATGTCTTCTCAAAGCCAAGCCTGTACCTGCAGCCCTACTCGCCCCATCGGCTGCATAAGAAATGAGCCCCATGGAGGAGTTGACGATAGAGTTAAACGTCGCCAGCTGGGAGTTTATCTTATCCTGAGCCCCCGCAGCTGATGGATCCTGAAGGGTATCACCCAGTTCCTTGAGAAGATCCCTTTGAAGGCAGATGAAATGGCACAGATAATTCAGCGACCGCATGGAAAAGGCGCTGAGGAAAACATCCACTCCCCGTACCTGTCCATTGTCCTAGACTCTTTATTACGTGGATGGACAGGCACCGAAGGGTCAGCCAACTCCTTCTTAGTGGCTGCTGCCACCACCATGGCATCAACGGGGACACCTTTTGTCAAAAATTGTTTGTTGGGTGGGGCTGTAATGAACTTAGCTGGCCTGCGGGGGAGTTGGTTCCACTGTGTCCAGGGCTGACCACGCCCTTCAAGCCACTACTTCCATGAGCAGGTCGAAGGGTGGAGACACCCAGGAGGTGGAAAGGCAAGAACCAAACGCGTCCAGGTATACAGACTCGTCCTCAGAAGGGTTAAGGGCAGTCCAGTTCCTCCTCTAATTAAGGATCTCTAGGATGTCTGAAAGAGAGACATCCTCAGAGGGGGAATCTTGGGGACCCTTCCGAATCCTCCAAGTCGGTATCAGACGTGACTGACTCGGGGGGAGTCGATATGTTTCCTCTTACATTTTCTCTTCCGAGGGGGCTCCTCTGAATGATCAGGGGATGCCTCGGAAGAGGAAGATACACCCAATGGGGTGACCTGGAGCGTCTATTCTCCACGCTTGGGGTCAGGAGGGTGGACAGAGACCGATGCAGGCACCATAGGTTCATAGGTTCATAGATTAGTACTAAGCTAACGGCCCTTGTGAGCCATTTTAAGCCTAGCCAATTATCCCTTGTGAGACTAAAACCCTGCACATTGTGTTTGTAAGGCAAACACCTTAACCATTAGGCCACCCTCCCAACCCTGGGGGGGGGGGGAGGAGCCGACTCAGGAGTCAGCACGCTCCTCATGACCTCGAAGGCACCCCTATCAGGCAGAGCAGAAGGTCCCCGCTCCGAAGAGAAGTGAACCCCTCCCGGCACAGAGAGGGACGGCTCCAAGGCCGATGTCGGGGCCGAGCTCACCTGCGCCAAAGCACCGAGAGGGAGAACAGGGTCGGACAAGGGTCCGATGCCACTCGCCCCTTCAGAGCCGACGAGGGAGTCCTGGTGCAGAGATCCCTCCAAGGAAGGAACAATGAAGAGATCGGAGCCGACGAAGGAGCCGAAAGATGTGGTACCGACGTTTCCAAGATTTGAGCCCCAACCAGCTCCAGCTCCAAACACAAAAGGGGAGTCAGAGGAGGAACTGCTGAAGACACCGGGACAGCCACAGTCTGCTGAGAAGGGCTGGTTAACATTTTGGCCAGGGCCTGCGATTTAAGGAGTCTACTGACCACCCACTCCAAGTCATGATCGGATAACCTGGAGGACCGAGAGGAGTGGGACCTATGGCTTCGTTCTGACTGAAGCAACGGTGACCTCGGAGCCGAACGAACCAATTCTAGGGAAGGGGACCTAGAACGTTTTCGTCCCAACAACGGTTCCGACACTATCGGAGCCGATTGAGGTCTAGGGATGTCGGCTCCAGCCGGAGCCGAAGAGGAGGCAGATGCTCTGCCCGGCGACGGTTTCCCAGATTGAGGCTTCGCCGGGGATCCCTCTGGCTTAAGTAAGCCTCTCAAAATAAGCTTGTTCCTACGCTCCTGCAGGACTCTCGGGCTGAAGGGATGACAGACCAAGCAGGAGTCCTGCAGGTGTAGGGAACCCAAGCAATAAACACAAGAAGTGTGACCGTCTGTCAGAGACATCTTCTGACAGAATGAGTCACACTTCTTGAGGCCTGAAACTTTAGTATCCTTGGACATAATGGCCCAGGGATACTAAAGAGAGAAAAATTAACTAATGCTTAAACAAGGCACACAGAAACACACACACACCCGCACTAGTTAAGCCAACAATAATAACCACAAAAAACTATCACACACACTTAACAACTATCCTTAGTAAAAATATACAAATACTACAAGGCTAAATGCTACTCCTATAGGTACAAGGGTGGGGTTAGCCACCAATAGAGAGAAACAAGGGGGGGGGGTAGAAACTCTCTAACAGAAAACGAGTTTCCTTAGTGGGACAAACTAGGGGATACACAGTCTAACTACACTACAAGGGAAAGACAATCTATATCTAAGAAAAATACAAGGTAAATATTAGCTAGTAATACAAAAAAAAGGATTAATACGACCTGAGCCAGTAAAAGCGCAACCTCATAGCTGAAGCGCCAAACGAGATCTGGGTATCTAGTGCCAAGCATTGTGGGATAAGGGGAGGCCTCGAGCCAGTAAATAGCTCTCTAGCTTTAGTAGATGGCAGAGTCGGATTGTGGGATATGGGGCCTCCCAGTAAGGGCTCTCTAGCCTCTAGTTTAGATGGTAGCAGTACGGAGCAGAGGATCGGCTCCGAACCCAACCAGCAAGAATGAAGGCGAGATAGACAACTTAACATCATATGTTCCCAGTTAGCTATCTTGTGCCCATTACACCTCCAACCTTTGCCATCTACCAGAGGAAAAATTCTTTAGTCTGTTTTGAGTATAACAATACCTATGCAAACACTTCCAAGCATAAATACTAAATCTTCTAGACTTCACTGCATGTCTTCCCATTGCTTCCTTGTGAATTGCTTATCTAATGTCTCATCCCAATCTTTTCTGACAATCTTTGATTGATTCCTATGGTTATCATGCAATATTTGATGTCCTACTAATTACCCCCTTTTTAAACAGCTTCTGTTCTAGACTCAACTAAAAACTCTACCAGAGCAGGTCTTTCATTTAGGATTCCCCTATCCTTTTCTCTGCCTAAAGTCTGAGATAAATTTTTAGTGGGGAAAGCAATCTCTAGCCTGCAGTCCAAATGTCTTCTTGGCCTCTTCCCATTCTGTTAACCTTTCCCTCTCAAGTTCTTTGCTTCCAATTCCTTGGTTCCTTTAGCAGTTTTCTCCAGTAAATTCCAGCCCCCTCTTGCCTACTCACTGTAGCCTTAAATGCATTCATTACTATTGGCAGAATCTTCTTTCTCCATCATCATGTTTGTTTACTTTGTAGAATGCTTTTTGTTACTTTATGAATATAATATTCTGCATGGCTGCTGGTCTCCTTAAGGGTCTGCATCCAAAATCCCACTCTCCTTATTTCTTGAATTCTCCCCTACTTCATCATCATCCCTTTCCACTTTGAATTGTAGCTTTCTGCTTGTTTTATTTATAAGCCTTAACTGTGTAGCTCTAAAATAGCCCTTCAAATCAGGTAATCCTAAACCACCTAGTTCTGCTAGAAGAATCAATGGATCTGTAGAACAAAACCCAAACAACAAAGCCAAGGAGCGATGCAATATACTTAAAACACAAAGCTTAAAGGTTAAACACACCAGGATCCCAATTAATCATTGCCCTCTTTCCCTCCCAGATAAAATCCTTCAACTCTTCATCTGGTTGATAAAAATATGGCTAACCGGTGTATAAAACTAAAGGAACTAAAACATTTTCACTGCCTGTATCTTGCTATCCATATCTATAAAAATAGTTTCCAGTCTCTCAGTTTTAGCATTATATTTCGTTTAGTCTCTATCCCACATACCCTTAGCTGCCATAACAGAATCCTTTTAACCCACATTCCTACATATTTCAGTTTATCTTGTCCCTCAAAATATGGGTATTGCTGAACCAATCCATGTTTGGTTAATATAGTTTGAAGCAACAGCCTTTACTTTATCTTCATTATTTTTTTTTTATCCCAAAAACACATGAAATTGTCTCAGTATGTGGCACAGCATTTATCAGGTACAAAATAATATCTGCAAATAAAGCCAACTTTTCTTAATTGCCATAGAATTATGTCCTTGAATTTCCAAGTTCCTTATTTTCCTTGGTAATAGCTCTAAGCATAACACAAATAACTAAGGGGAGAGAGGACACCCTGCCGAGCTCCACTGTTCAGACAACGTATCAACGAGAAACTTTGAATTTAGTTTTATCCTCCAATACCTCATATACATCCTCTTAATTAACCTTATTACTTTACAAGGAATGCAAATGCCTCAATTGTGATACTCAAAATCCCTGCTTACTTTGTTGAATGCCTTCTGTGCATCAAACCCATCAACAGTCATATTTTCTTACACTGAGCTTCCTTCTGGATCTACACTGCTCTATTAATGTTGTCAAATGTTTGCCTCCTTCCATAAAAACACACTGATCCATATCTATCAATTTTGGCAACACCTTTGCCATTCTTTCAGCTACTACAGGCATAAACACTTTATAATTATGGTTTAAAATTGAAATAGGCCAATATGAAGCTAGATCTGAGGAGTCTTTACTGTCTTTAGGCATTACAGCCACCACAACTTTCTTTCAGGATGCTGGCGCTTCCCCTCCTTTTAAAATATTGTTAAAAAAAACTTTCCAGATCTTTCAATTTCTTCTTTCCTAGCTTCCAAACTTCTACAGGAATACCATCTATTCCTGGAGACTTTCCTGCAAACTGATTATACGGCACCATTTTTATCTTATCTCCTCCTAATTTAACTATTAATCGTTAAGCCTCGTCTACCTCTAACCTTAACATATTTAAGTCTTCCATAAATATTTCAATGCATATGCTTTTTCTCATTTACCACATTCCTCTGTTTTATAAACGCTTTCATAACATTTTCTAAATATCTCTATCTAATACCTCTGCAAGATCTCCAGTTAATTTTCTTGTTACAGGTTCCTTATTTTTGGCAACAACCCTTTCTATTTTCTGTTGTCTAATTTGTTATGCTAAAAGTTTTTGTACTCTGGAGATATTAGCAGAAATAGATGGTTAACAACAATCTGTCTAAACTCATGCATATTATGCAGATACTCTATTTTCTCTATAGTACTTTGCAGTTGCGCTGCCTCTTTGTGAGGGATTCTTTTTTTAGCAATATTTTAACCTTTCTCAGGCCATCTAAAAATTCTTGTTACTTCTAAACCATATAATTTTCCTTTATTTCTACCCTACTTTAAACTCCACTTTCATTTTATCCCATTCTCTATCTACACCTTCTAAAGAAAATTCTATCTTCCCTAACATCTCTTGAATAATTTCCATTACCCATTCCTTGAATTCCTCTCTTTTTAACAGGTAGGTGGACAAAGGAACAATGTCTCATTTTACTTCATTACTCTGAATTTTTATATCAGTTGTTATTGGCGCATGATCTTCAACAGTTATTGGATGTATGTAAAAGCTTTCAAATAAATGCACATAGGTTCATAGGTTCATACTAGGCTATCTGCCCTAGGGCATTTACAAGCCTAGCCAGAGTATGTTTGGCTTTCGCCACCCATTTTAAATTAATTTTGCTATGCCCTTTTTCGAGGTTAGTATACTGTGCCTCTGTCTAACGGTGACACAGAAGTGATACCCGGGGTAAACCTACGATCTCCCATCCACTCATCAAGATTCCTCTTGAAGAGAGTCAATGAGGGACTCTGCCTAACCTGGACTGGGATTTTATTCCAGAGTGAAGGGACCCTCTGGGTTATGAATCTGTCCCTCCAGCATGTCCTATTTATTTCAGTGCTGAGGTTCAAGTCTCGAGCGTGTAGCTCGATGGGATTTGGATTTTTTGAGGTGCAGCATGTCCCTTAATTCCGGGTTGGACATGGCCTTATACGTCAGGCACAGGTCACCTCTGAGCAGGCGGTATGCCACTGAGTAGAGCTGGAGTTTCTTTAACCGGGCAGCATATGGCATCTGTTTGAGCCCTTTGATCCTCTTGGTGAGGTACTTTTGGGGTCTTTCCAGTTGCTGCAGGTGTTTGGTAAGGTACATCCCAAAAGGGGCATTGTACTCAATTATGGGCCTGATGAGGGATGAGTAAAGAGGCACGATGACCTCCCCTAATCTAGATGTGAACCCCTTCATGATTAGGTGGGCTATATAAAATGTTTTTCTAACCACTTTGGCCACGTGGTTGTCAAATGAGAGATTGCTATCAACTTGGGGCGCCAGGTCCTCAATTACTTCTTCTGTACTTAATGGATTACCACCTATGTGGTAATTTGTGGGCACTTTGTTTTTGCCAAAGGGGATGACTATACACTTTTTGGCGTTTAGCTTGAGGCCATGGCTCTGGCACCAGTTGTCTGTTTCTATGAGGCCCTTTTGGAGGATGCTTGTGTCGGCTGGAGAGTCAATTATGGCGCCCAGTTTGCAGTCATCTGCGAACTTGGTCAGCCACAGTCCTTCCGTGTTGGCCTGTACCTCCGAGAAATATATACCAAACAAGAGAGGTCCCAGGACTGAGCCTTGTGGGACGCCACTTGTAACTGGTTTGGAGTCTGACATGGCTCCAGCAATTCTAACCATGTGGGTTCTATCCTTGAGCCAGTTTCCAACCCATCTAGTGACATAGGGGTTTATATTTAAGCTGGTGAGCTTATCTACAATGCCAGTGGGGTATTGTATCGAAGGCTTTAGGTCCAGATAAGCTGTGTGGACCACCTTCCCTTCAATGGCCTTGGTGACTGTTTCAAAGAAGTCAACCAGGTTTAAGAGGCAGGATCTGCCCTTAACAAAGCCAAACTGGGTAGGATCCAGTGTCTGTAGGTCCCCAATATCTTTATTTATGAGGTCCATGATGATCCTTTCCATAGCTTTGCAGACCAAGCTAGTCAGGCTTATGGGCGATAGTTTCCAGGGTCCGTTGAGGCACCACCTTTGTGGAGAGGGACCACTGTTGCTGTACGCCACTCTTTGGGTACATATCCTGTAGTAAGGCTGAGATTGAACAGTAGTTTTATGTTTGGGTTTAGCTCTTCTTGGAGTTCATGTAGGGCAGCCTGGGACCCCGTCTGGTCCCATTGATGCTGTGTTTTTGCTTTGGAGAGGGCTCCCACCTGAGCATCTGAGATGTCAGGGGCAGCACTCTGCTGGGATAGATATTTGCCCTTTTGGTGGGGAGTTTGCTGAACCCGTCAGCTAGGATGTTGGCAACGTCTGTGGGATCAGTGTATTTTAGTCATTTTGGACTAATTCTGAGCATATCTGGGAATTCCTACCCAGGTTCCTAACATAACTAAAGAAAGCCTTGTGATTATCCTTAGTGTCCTGTGCAATTTTTCTCTCGAAGCTGGCCTTTGACGATTTTATGAGTGCCCTTAGTTTTTTGCTAATACTGATCAGAGATGCCTTCCCTTTTCGGGATTTTGCTCTATCATGTAGTAGCTTCCTCCTTCTATTGTATAGTTTGTTTATGGCTGGGGTCCACCAGACAGGTCGTCTGCCTTTGGAGGATTGGGTCTTGGTTTTATTTGGGATTGCATGATCCATGCAGTCCTGAAGGTGTTCATAGAATGCATTTATAAGGGATTCTGCGGTCTGGGCCGTATTTTCCACAGGCCCGGGGGCTTTGAAGGATTCCACCTCGGTTTTGAGGAGTGTGAAATTTGCTTTAGAGAAGTTTTTCACTGTGGTTTTCTGGGCAGGGGGTAGGGTCGGGATGTGAATATCCAGTGAGATCAGTTTATGGTCTGATCTTACCAGTGAGGGATACACTTCTGGTCTGGAGCATAGAGTCCCCATGTTGGTGATGATCAGGTCCAGTATGTTTTCCCCTCTTGTGGGAGTGGTAACAAGTTGTTCCATAGCATTTGAGTTTATGAATTCTAGGAACCTTTGGGCAAGGGTGTTGGAGCTAGAGTAATGCTCCCAATCTATGTTTGGGTAGTTGAAGTCACCCAATATAATGGTGTTCGGAGAGACCTTCATATTTTCCAGTGTTCTCAGGAAGGCTGAGTGGGGTTCCTGGGTTTGGGAGGGTGGTCTGTAGCAGGCTATAAACTGGAAGGCAGTTTTACCCACTGTTAGTTGCACATGGATAGTCTCTGATGCTTCGTGCTTTGCCACCAACCTGGAGGTGTGGGTATCTTTGATGAATATCGATACCCCCCTCCTTTTGTGGTTCGGTCCAAGTTTTGGGGCCGAAATGCATGGTATGAGGTATAACCTGGTAGTGCTGGGGTGCTCTCGGGAGTCCTGAACCAGGTTTCTGTTACTGCACAGATATCGGTGTTCTCGATGCTAAGGAGAGTTTCGTGCATCTTGAGGTTTAGACTTCTAGCGTTGAGTAGCATTACTCTTAGTTTCTTATCACTTGTGATACCTATGGAGGTGGGTTTGTCTTTTGAGCCTTGCCTAAAAAAGGCACTATGGGGGTAGCAAGAGCCTTTGCCAATATCCGAAAGCCCAGGGTGACAGGTGCAAGCCGTCCCTAGCAAAGCATCGTGGCTTGTCGTGCATATCATCCCAAGCTGACAGGCATTGGATCCCCTTTGAATGACACCAATACTTAAGCCAATTGTTGAAATTGATCATCTTGTCTTCATATTGTGGCATCATTCTTGGTGAGGGTAAGATGCTACTCAAGGTCAGGGTCATACCAGCCTGGGCTACATGCTCAGAGAGCTCCTCTATGTCTCTTTTCATGTAGTCCAGGGAGGTGCGTCTCAGGTCATTCACACCAGCATGGACAATGACTGAGTCATATTTGTACTTGCCTTGGAGTGACCTGAGTGCTTGTGTTATGTGGCGGATCCTAGCGCCAGACAGGCTGCTCACCGTGACCTTCTCCTTGTTCAGCCTGGTGAGCGGACGTCAGTGTGCCTGACGATAGAGTCACCTATTACAAGTGTATCAGGTGTGTTGTTTAGCCTTAAGGGCTGTGACTGTTCGGCACACTGGCTTTGTGAGATATGTGTTGCACGTGTTTTGTTTTGGGGTAGCGGTTGCTTGGGTGTCTGCTTTGGAGGTCTCTGCTGCTTAGGCAGATCTTTATTTAGAGCCTCCGAGTATGTTTTTGTGTGATTATGTGTTTGGTTTGCTGTCGTGGTAGGTCTATGTGAGACTGGAATTGTAGTGAGTGTGGTTTCCTTCTCCTCCTGACTGGTTATGCCAGTACTAAGTTGAGAGAACTTAGCCTCCAGTTTGGCTATATGGTTGCATCTCTCACATGTGTTGGAATTTGTTGGGAGGAGGAGAGGGTTGTCTGTGTACATGAAGCAGTTGTAACATTGCCTAAAGATTCCCATATTCACCAGCTGGACCGGAGAGGAGATTGACAACTGACCTTTGGACATGCTAGAATAATATTGGGAATTCCTTTATAATTGAAAACAAGGGCCAATGGGGAGTGAGGGTGTAGTGCTTTTAATTTTTAGTGCTGACTTATAATTGCTTTAGTGAGCAAGTGCCAGGTAACAAGTGCAATGTGTTACATGTAACTTAAATACAAAAACGACAAACAGTAACTTTCTTTCAAGCGAAGCAAGGAAATAAGTACAGTAAGCAATGCAGATATCACTAGGGATCCACAGAAGCGTTTTAGGTGGAATTAGCGTTCCAGGGAAATAACAAGCATACAAACAAAGCTAGATTCAGCAGGCCTGGATCTAGTCTATGCTACAGCAAACAAGGTGTACCAATTTCAGTAAATACAGTTCAAATATTCAAGCACTATAAACCTTTAACCAGAAATTCCCAGCTCAGAAGGGCAGAGTCCAGCCTCTCCTCCCACAAGAGTGCAGACCACAAACCTTCTTAATGTAAAATAACTGGCCTGAAGCCCAAGTGCTTAAACCAGAGCTAATACACTTTAAGAATAACAGACACTGAGCTCTCAATCAGCAGTTCCCAACTTAGAAGGATGAAATCTACCTGTCCTGCCACCACAGTGCATGCCACAAACCTTCCTAATGTAGAACAACTGGTCTGAAGCCCAAGTGCTTAATCCAAAAGACTTAGAATGATAGCTACACTTTAACCAAGTTACTACCAAGCAGTAATAAATACAACTGAATACTTTAAATAATGCCTGGATTAGTGCTCAAGTTATACAAACAAAGCTAGATTCAGCAGGCCTGGATCTAGTCTATGCTACAGCAAACAAGGTGTACCAATTTCAGTAAGAAGAAAATTCAGATATGCATGCACTATAAGCCTTCAACCAGAAATTCCCAGCTCAGAAGGGCATTGTCCAGCCTCTCCTCCCACAAGAGTGCAGACCACAAAACCCTCTTAATGTAAAATAACTGGCCTGAAAGCCCAAGTGTTTAAACCAGAATTAATATACTTTTAGAATAACAGACACTGAGCCCTCAATCAGCAGTTCCCAACTTAGAAGGATGTAAGCTACCTGTTCTGCCACTTCAGTGCAGACCACAAACCCTCTCAATGTAAAACAACTGGTCTGAAGCCCAAGTGTTTAAAGTAAAAGGCTTAGAATGAGTTACACCAAGCAGTAATAAATACAATTGAGAACGTTTAAGATGACGCAAAAGCAAAATAAAGTAGGAAGAAACACAAGTACAGTAAAAGCAGAAGAAATTTTTTTTTTTTTTTTTTTTTTAGAAAAGTAGCAAAAGCAGTAGTAAATACAATTCTCATGCAGTGCAAGCTGGCACACTTGAATATGTAGCAATATTCATCCACACACAGTTTGAAAAAATGTAATTAAATTA
Organism: Protopterus annectens; assembly: GCF_019279795.1. Taxonomy (NCBI): domain Eukaryota; kingdom Metazoa; phylum Chordata; order Ceratodontiformes; family Protopteridae; genus Protopterus; species Protopterus annectens. Next base: position 69,314,770 of record NC_056729.1, read on the forward strand.
AAAAGGACTAAAAGCAAGTGCAGAAAGGGTTTATTAGGTAGAATGTGGTAAAGAGATGTCCTGGGGGAGTGTCTTAGATCAAATCTACACAGGACTTGTCACTGCAAAAGCCACCAAATTTAAACTACAACCAAGAATAGGGAGGGGGAGTGGGGGAACAGTTTCAACACAGATGTAAGGAATGTGCAAATCATAAAAAAATATATAAACTGTTTTCTATAGATTTGCAGAGCAGTAAGACACAGATATCAAGCAGACAATTTAGCTCTATAATACAGAATAACACAGAAAATATACTTAGCTCTATAAACTTGAAGGTAGTTCTGTAAGGCTGTCTCTCAAACTAAGGTTCCAGTTTGAATACAGGTTGTTAATTAAAGGAGACACAGCACTAGCTAAATTATATCAGCTGAAAGACAAGGCAGGAAATGAGGGGGGTGGGGGACAGTTTCAACACAGATGTAAGGAATGTGCAAATTATAAAAAAATATATATACTGTTTTCTATAGATTTGCAGAGCAGTAAGACACAGATATCAAGCAGACAATTTAGCTCTATAATACAGAATAACACAGAAAATATACTTAGCTCTATAAACTTGAAGGTAGTTCTGTAAGGCTGTCTCAAACTAATTGCATGTGAAATATAATTTCTGTCTAGTCAAGTAATTGTATCTTCGGGAATATGTAAATTCTCTCCAAGTTCCTAATACTGAATTTGGATCTTCCATACCAAATAGTTTAATAAATTTCTTCAGAAACCAATCTTATTTTGTTATATTTTTCCTTCTAGGTCTCCCTAGACACATCCTCACTATTGAGATCAATTTCCAGTCCCCACCTATACGTAATATTCCCTGCTGAAAACTGATTATTTCTCCCAAGGTTTTCTTAAGCTCCCTTATAGCAGTTTTAGCTAGAATATAAATATATGCCAGCATAATCCTTCTCCCTTGCCAGTAGCCCCTTACTAGCACAAATATACAATTGTTATCTCCCCCTCCTTCAATCACTACTGGAGCTTCTCCAGCAATTAGTATAAGCACTTTCCATTTACTCTGTCCCTGATATTCTACTAAACATTTATCCCGACATCCTTTCTTTGTCAAATTCACATACTCGCATCTTTCCAAATGTCTGTTCCACATTTCTTAATATAATACAATACTCTTACTTATTTTTGTCTATACCTGTGAGACCATTCACACACCAAATTAATGCGGGTACATAGAGATTATAAGAACTTATCATTGCTACCTGTTATATATGACAGCATTTATAAATGTCTATTTCCAGCTGTTACATGCACCCACTAATATTTCACAGGTTGATCCTTTATACAGTTTCTTGTCCTCTCCAGTTGAACCTACATCACATTTTACAAGACTTTTTGTTTTAATGAAAAAACTTAAAAAAAAACCACACACACCCACACCCAGAGCACCTACATAACTTAACTTAAATAATGAATGTTAACCCTTCTGATAGGAAAAACTATCCCAATCTTGACCGCTGAAACCACAGGCATTAACTAACCTAAAATTAAAGTTATCCATGCTAAGGCACCTTTTACAGCCTCTGCTCCTACGTATACTAATTGATTTCTGTTCTTGTCTTATCTTTAATTCCCCTCACAGATGTGAAAAAATGTATATGCTTTCAGAAAACGTTGCCTTTTAGCCGTAAGAAAAACTGCACTGGCTAGCCTTACATAAAACTAAATTATACACTTATTCACTTCCAATGATTTTAAACTATGTTTCTACTAAGCTGCTTGCCCTATACCCTTTACTTTTCTCTCAGCAAACAAGGTCCAGACATCTTGAAATTCATTACCTTCACCTAGTCAGCTTGTTTCCATGCAAACATAAGAGAATGTACAGCTGCCGTCAGCTGCAGACTTTTCAATTCACAATGAACATTTACTTGCTAAAGGAAAACTATTTATTACATTCACAGTAGTCTCTTGTTTTCAAAGCCAACTTGTTTACACAAAAAACGTATTAGATTAAGCAGATAAGGATTAAGGCAGATATTCACCTATGTAAAAGTAAACTCAACTCTACATATATTATAATCAGTGCACTTTTATACCCTACTCCAACTGCCCATTATAGCATATTAACTTAAACATACTTTTGTCCAGCCTTTCTTCTCTTTCTATATTGTAATGCATTTGTTAAAACTAACAGAGAGAAAAAAGTGCCAGTTTACTTCCGCATCCATCACATACAACACGGAGTTTATATCATGACATGTGTTATAGAAATACTGTTAACAAAATTGTTTTACTTACAGTTACTTTTTCTTTTAGCTGTCCTTCCAAACATTAATGACTTGACGTGGGGTATATGCCTTTCAGTCTGCCTCTAGCAACAAGTTTAACCAAGTCAACAAAAATCCAGTCTTTCTCAGCCAACTTTTCTCATAAAGCCATATTTCACAAATGTGATTAATGTGTTACAGTCTCATGTTTATCTTCTAGTTTCAGTGTTTCTGGCCTTCTTCCTGTTCACCACCATCTCCCAACTCCAGACTCTGGTTCAAGTCTAAGGTAGTCTCAATTCTTCTAGTAATCTCCTGTGCTTTTTTCCTGTCTCAAGCATTTTGCTTTGAATCACTGGAAAAGGTTTCACTGGCAAAGTCTCTCTCTCTCTATGATCTTTGCTATCACAGGAATGAGAAGCAAATTCTCTTCAGTTTGATGGCTCACCTTTTGTTGGGCAAACCTTTTTGTATTTCCTCTTTGGCCTGTTCTGCATTAAAAAAAAAAACTTTGATCCTCCAGGAAAAAATATTCTGAAGATAGCTGGGTAAAACAGCTCGACTCTCACACCTGCCCCTCAACTCTCCCTGATTGCTGGGCTAAATTTGTTTTTCTTCTGCCTGGTATACAGTGAATCATTTTCCATAAACACTCTGCTGTCTCCAATGTTTAATGGTTTGCTTTTATGCCACAGTTTTGTCAAGATCAACTCTTTCTATTGGTATGATTACATCTTTACTAATATACATCTCAGCTGCTCTCTCATAGCTAGGTTTGGAGCATACACACTATGTGCACTTCCAGTTAACAAATCCTGCTTTGAATACCAGTGCAGTTACTTTTTTGTGCTTTCATAAAGTTAATACAGTCTGTTCCTTCCACTTTCTCTGGTACAGCAGAAAATCTCAGGTTTTTTCTGTGTGCTGTGTCCTCTAACTATGCTATTTTTTGAAACAGCTCTTCTTGAGCAGTCTCATACTCAGCAAGCCTTTTCTTCATTTCGACCTCTGATTTTTAAAGTTTATCAGTTCCTCTGAATAGCTGTTTAAAGCTTCTTCCATCTTTATTTTTTTTCCAGCCTTTTGTTATTTGATTGCATATGCTCTTTCAATCTTTCATTTATTTTAATTTGTCTGGACACATTTGATTTACCGTTTCCTCTAAATTACTGGTAGCCATCCCTGGTACCAAAGCTGCAGATTGAACTGCTTTTTGCTAAACAGCTGCCAGATTCATCATAGTCAATATTTTCTCTTTAGCTTTCCTAGTTGATTTTCTTTCAGGCTAAGTTTCTTCTTTGCTGGCATTCAGGCAGCGGATTTTACTAAAACTGTCAGAATTACTGGCCTTTATCCAGCAGTTTCTAACTTCACACTGGGAGAGCTGAAATCAAGATGTTGATCAGTGTGCAGCCATCTTGAAAAAGCCCTGTTATGACAGAGCAAATTAGGCACAAAAGGAGTGGCCTACTGCTCCTTGGTCGCATCTACGAATAATAACTTTTCCTAAATTCCTCCAGCTTTTCGTAGGAGGCACCAGCTTGTTTTGCGCAAGCCAGGTAAAATGTGAGGGCTGTCTATTTCTAGTGAAAGTCATACTACTGAAACCCACACAAATCTGCCAAGCTACCACAAGGTGGGGGCTCTCCTCAGCGAAAAAAAAAAAAAAAAAAAAGGAAACAATGCAAATTCTCAAATGCAACTGGATGCCCTCACTGGCAAACGCACTTCTTCACAGACTTGAATGGCCATGCCAAGTGAAAATGGAAAAGAAAAATAATTCCTTTGATTCATCTGCCCACTAAAAAAATTAAACAATCTAGACTTAGAAAAAAAATTCCCATGAGTATTGGGGTGAAGACAGAATACATGTGTGGAAAAAAGTACTGAACACAGTACAGGTTGCTTGCCCCTGCTTTATGGGGCACAAGCTTGCTACCATGTTACAGTTAGCCAGACTTTCCCAAAGGGGTGGATGGATGAATGCAGCAACCAAATCACTTGTGTGACTAGCATGCATCTTTGTATACAGACTACAAAGTACCATTTGCTTCTGTGCACAAACTATTACCCGTTTATAATTATGACATCAAAACAGAAGCAATTAAACTTAGTATAATAATACCATTTAAAAGCACAATCTAAAGTCACTAAAGTTAAAATATACCACTAACAAAATAAAATTAAATCAATACCAAAAATGTTATACATTATAAACACAAGATTAACAGTCTAAAGACTTAAACTTAAGATCGCAACTGAAAAAGGCAAACAAAATACTGCCAAAACTGAAGTTGTACTAGGAAGGGGTTTATGTTTTTCCCTACTGCTGTGCAACCTCGGAGATGGTATATATAATGAGCAGAGGGTGTGGGGGTTTGCCATTGCCCACCTGTGCAAAAGCATTGAAAATTGTGGTTAGATTTTGTCACATTTTTTAGTGGTTTTCTATGTGGTTAGACTTTGTCAGATACCACTCCCACCCCTGACATACACCCCCTGTGTATAATATTGTCCATATGATATGACAGTTTCCAAAACATCAAAGCTTTTGAATGGGAATCGTGGAACAATGAGGATTGGGGAATTTACCCTCTTCCCCAACACAGTGTAATCTCGGAGTTGGTATATATACTATGCAGGAGGTGTGGGGTGTGCACAGTAGTAGAGTTTTGTTGTTTTTTTGAAGTTTGTTTTTTGGGTGCCCCCTTGCTTGTTGATGTACCACATGACAGTTGGGTTATCCATCTCGACTAAAAGGACTCCTGGTGACAGATGTTCTTTTAAAGTTAGAATTGCTCTGTGCAATGCTAGCATTTCTTTCAGGTTGATATGGAGACCCTGAACCTCCTGTTCCCAAAAGGCCTGAGTTTGCAGTGTTCTTTTGAGAGCTCCCCAGGCAATGTCCAAAGCGTCTGTAGTTATGGTTTGGCTGTGTGGCTAAAGGACAAAGGGGAGGCTTGTGCTCAGATTGCAAGCCTCAGCCCACCATAGGAACTCCTTCCCCAGGCAAGGAATTAGGGGGAGTCGGTGTTCCAGTGACTGGGAGTGTTGGCACCAGAGATTCCTTACGTACCTTTGCAATTTTCTCATGTGTAGTCTGGCAAGGGGGACCAGCAGGATGCAGGAGGCCATGTATCCCAGGGCTTGCAGGATTTTTCTGGCAGTGAGGTGGGTTTTGTGTGCCAGCTAGATGAAGTAAGACTGTAGGAAGGCCTGCTTCTAGGGGGGGATATGCCATTTGTGCTGAGGTGTCTAGAAGGGTGCCCAGGAAGGTAATCCTTCGTGTGGGCTGCAGATAGGACTTTTCCCATTTGATGGTGAACCCCAGAGAGGTTAGTAGGACTTGCACAAAGGAGAGGTCCTGCAAGAGTTTTTCCTTGGTTTGTGCCTGAATGAGGCAGTCGTCGAGATAGGGATAAATGTGTATGCCCTTCTGTCTGCAAAATGCAATGACTGGAGCCAGGCATTTGTTAAAGACTCTGGGAGCAGTGGATAATCCAAAGGGCAGAGCACAGAACTGAAAGTGTTGGGACCCTGCTCTGAACCTTAGTTAACTCCTGCAGGACTGTCTGATAGGGATATGCAGGTAGTCATCCTTCAGATCTAGGGTCACTAGCCAGGCTTGTGGCAGTAGAACAGGTAGTAGTTTTTGTACAGTCAGCATCTTGAATTTTGGAACCAGGAGGGACAGATTCAGGGTAGAGAGGTCTACGATAGGGCGCTAGGTGCCCTCTTTTCTGGGGATCAGGAATAGTCTTGAATAAAATCCTTTTCCGGTCTGTTCCTTTGGTACAGGTTCTACAGCACCCTGGGCACAAAGCTTTCTGATCTGACGAATAGCTTCTGTCCTCTAATTTACAAGAACATCTGGGCAACCTGACCTTTTTGGTTTCTCTTCGAAATAGAATCTATACTCCCTGGTAATCATTTTCAGGACCCATAGATCTCAGGTGATGGCCTGCCAGTTTTCTAGGAAGATGGAATGTCTTCCTCCAAGCCTGTTGGGTGACCTAAGGGGGGGGGTCATTGCGAGTCCTTGGAGAAGGGAGTTGGTTTAGAACTCCCTTGCCTAGGAGCATATGTGGACCACTGCCTGGGTCTTTGTTGGCTATGGGACTGATGCCTAGGGGTTCTGTCTCTCTGCATCCCTTTCTCTGGACTGGTTTTGTCTGTGAGGGGAAATGACCAGTGTTTTGTGGGGAATTTTCAGCTGAACCTGGGAGGTTCACCTGCAAGAAGTCCTTGACAGTTTGCATGGACTTGGCTTTGTCCTCCATTTTCTTAATGACCTCCTCCGCTTTAGACCCAAACAACTGGTCTTTAAGGGGGGCCGTCTAGCAGTTTGGATTTTACCTGTCAGACAAAGGCTGCTTCCTTAACCAGGCATACCTTCTGATTACTGAGCCTGCAACTGCAACCCTAGTAGAAGCTTCTAAGGCATCAAAACCACAATGCAAAGAGTTTTTGGCTACCTGAGAGCTAGACTGCATGAGGTCTGTTAATTCTCTGGTAGTACTATTGTCAGGAATGGAAGTAATCAGTTCAAGGACATTTTGCTGGAATTTAAGCATATGGCATTGACAATTTAATGCTCTTACAGCTAAAGTGGCTGAAGTATATACCTTTTTTCATATTCTGTCTAAAGCTCCACTTTCTTTGTCAGCTGGAATGGGATTTCTAGATGAGCTTGCCCTAATAAGAGTCACCAATTCTGCCATCCTGAGCAGTTGCTGCGACTGAGGAGCAGGCTGGCTAGGTATAGGTTGGTGGCTGGGTCCTTGGGTAGGACTCTTTAGGGGGTAGTCTTAGGCTTGGGCCTGGACGGGTCGGTAGTCTTATACAAAGTGAGTTTAAACTGGCAGGGTTGTCGTCAGTCTGAGTCTGACATCAGTGGTGTCTCAGCAGAAACCGGTACCTGTAAAGCGGCTCCACACCTGACCACGTGAGGAAGAGGTGACATACCGGCAGAAAGAGGTGGATCCGGTGGAGTACCGGACTCCAAACGGGTCTCGATAGAGGCCTGCGATGGTTCCTTGGCTGACATCAGGGGCTGCGAAGCCACCTCACTGAGTTCAGCTGAAGCACTGAGTTGAAAAATACCAGACTTTTGGCCAGAGTCGTCAGAGGGCCTTTTAGAGGCCTATCTATCCTTTTCTTTCTTTTTTCTAGGTAAGTCAATAGCCAGTTGAGAGACCAATGCCATTTCGCGTTGAGAAAAAGACTCACTAAAATGCCTAGCTATAATTTCAGCTCTTCTTCGTATTGTTCTAGCATTAAACAGGGCACAGAACTGACACCCGGGGGCATTGTGGTCTGGGCCTAAACAAGTGACGCAGAGAGAATGGAAGTCTCGGTGTGGGATTTGTTTTCCACAACTGAGACAATTACTGACTTTCTCTGACATCGGGTAAAGTCAAGAAAATGTTCCCCTATGGGGTACTTAGCTTTAACCGGTTTTCCTCACTCTGGCAATGGCAGACCAGAGCACTCGCATAACTGCTTCTGCTTCGGGCTCCACGGCAAGAAAGACCTAATGGCGTTGGCTGTCACCCTTTATAGCCCTGACGACCTGACGTCAGTTACAGTCTCTGAACAGCCGATGCAAGAGGGAAATCCTTTACTCTGGTATTCAGGCCGGCCGAGGGCTACCCAGCAGGGATAACCCACAAGTAATGACTGCAACAGTGAAACACGTAAGACATCTACTTGTATTCTTAAAAATACAGTACATAATACATTTGCAGTACATTCTCCCTTTACTAAAAGAAAAATGCCATCAATATACATGAAAAAATATTTACAATTATACATTACACTTGTAACTATATGCATTATAATTAGTGAGTCTTGTGTCTAATATGTATGACAAACATACTTCACTCTCTTATGAACCACACAGTGTCCTGAAAACTGAGCGTCTTCTTTAATAATGTACTATACGGAGTAGTTGCAGTCAATAGGCAAATATAAATTACCCTGTTTTAGTTCATCACCAGACATAGCAGCAGCAACTATGACATCAATGAACTAAGAGCCTCTAAGCACAGAAATGCCACAAACGCCATGTGAAGGGTAACAAATGCTGAATCAATATATTCCACACAGTAATATATCTGCAAAAAACGATGCTGGAATACATTACAAAATATTTATTGAACCAAACAGTTAAGCGTTTTCATCCTGATCTTATCCAGGACTTCATCAGAACTAATATTTATTTATTTATATCTACGCGCGTACACATACTGTTTCTCAATTAATGATAAATTAGCTCCCTTACATTCATGATACACACACCAATAAAAAAAAAAAATCTATGCCAAACTTTATATAAAATATAGACTGTTCATTTTGGTGTAAAAAAATAGGCTTAATCTACCAGGTACAGCATCCATCCATCCTATCACAATGATATCTCAGAAAAGTTGCATTTTGCTACAGGGATGATTAATCCAAGGTCACAACCTAAAGATGTCCTGGTAAACTAGGGACATTGTCAAAGAAAATTTTAACTATAACCTGCTGAAAAAGGGAGGTTAGCTAGAAATTACCCTTTATGAGTAGGCAGCTACAGCACTACTATAGCTATTTTAAAGAGAGGAAAATTTTCTTGCATCTGTAATAGTTAAACAGCTTCAAGCATACTGCAATATGACATTTCCCCTCTCTCTCTCTCTCCTAATACTATACAATTCTGCTCCTGTCTGGGTGAAAATTATTAAAGATTTGTGCAGAAACACTTAACCCAGAGTTCTGAAGCTGAAAAATGTTGGAAGATTCCAGTACTTAGACTGGGTTTCCCCAGTCTTTAGCTATGATTTCCATAGGATTATTTCAGAAAGGTTTAAAGCATTTGAAATCATCCCTTGATAAGGATCTGAGCCTGGATAAGTAGAAACTATGCCTTATACTTTGGGATAATGGATTTCTCCTTCTCTATGCCACAAAATATTGAACCAGTTTGCCCCTGGATGAACAAAGGGTAGAGGAAATAACTAAAGCAGGTTTAACAGTACAATTATGTTTGTACAAATTATACAGTTACTGCTTTAGGTAAATTCTATGGTGTAGTCCAGCTAATGGCAGCTGTAGTGTTTTATGTTATGCAAAATGGTAGCAAAAGCTTTACTGCTGACTGCCAAGTTCCATTTTGTGGTAGTGACCTGTTAATATACTTTTAAATTAACCAGCAGCATTCTACATCTGGTACAGTCATCAAACTGTTCAAGATTAATTGAAGGAGAGTTGCAATCTTTAACTAGATTAGACAATTTAAAAGAATATGAAGTAATGTCTAATGAAGAGCTGTCAAATAGGAGAGTGATTTGTGTGTAATTAGTGCACTACAGCAGTTGTACCTTTTCAGACATCATGTCTGGATGCAGTGGACATTCAAGTGTGAGATAATACAGACTGACAAGCAACTTGCAACAAGACTCCGTTTGTCCGATGTGGAATAGTTTGGAGCACAGTTGTAGGGTTTGGGGTGGGGATAAATTAATAATGTGTACAGAGCTGGAGCAGGGCGGAAGATAGTCCATGGGGAGAGCGGACAAAAAGCTGGCTTCTCAGGGATCTGTTCTTTTCAAAGCCAAAATATCCAGGATGGAGTTTCCCACCCAAGCCTACCCACTCATAAAAGCAGGGATAAGAAAACCTGCTGCTTTCAAAACACTGAATAGGTGGCAACAGGGACACTGCAGGTCCAGTGTTTGGTGGGGCTACCTGATGACCAGCAAGGGTGATCACACAAGGGACTGAGAAAGAATTTCTTGTTTTCCCCCCACAGGTCTTCCCCAATAGGTGTAGGGTTGCTAGTTTTGGCCGACACAATCATGCGAGCAGAAGGCAGGACTGGCAAGGGAGACCAGTCTTCTCAAAGATCTGACAGCAGCATGGAAGAGTGTAGAATTTAATAGCCAGGTCTCGCTTGGCAGATAAGGCTGCCTATCTGTGAACCGCATAGAAACTAAGAAATGGATAGTAAAGTACAGTTTTGTACCTACCATAAATGTAGATGTTCGAGTGTTCACACTGTTGCAGTCATTACACTTGAGTTATCCTGCCGTCAGGCGGTCCCGCAGTCGGCCAGAGTTCCAAAGTCTTGGACCGGCGTCAGTTGCTGTCGCTTCTTCCCTGACGTCAGTGCGCCAGGGGTATATAAGATGCAGCCGATGCCATTTTCTTCAGTTTTTCTTGCCCCAGATGTCAGGTGCCCCCAAGTAGGTAGGCAATACATATTGCTAATAAAACATATATATAAAATAAAAACAATACCTTCCATTACCAGCAAATACACCACAAAGGTTGTATAGGATAGAAAGGTATAGATAAGTCCAGCTAGGACAGAAGGGATGGAGGGAGGGTAACCTGGACTGCAGCAGTGTGAACACTCGAACATCTACATTTATGGTAGGTACAAAACTGTACTATGTTCATCGTGTTACACTGCTGCAGTCATTACACTTGGGTAGAATCCCAAAGCTAAGGTTGGGTGGCTGGTCTATAAAGAGTTAGGATTGGCTATGAGGCCCTGCAGAACTGCAGTGGCAAATCCTGCTCTGGATTTAGAGTAAAGAGGCAACTGGTAATGCTTGGTAAAGGTGTGCACTGAACTCCAAGTTGCAGCCTCTAAAATTTCCTTGGTTGGTACTCCTCTGAGAAAGGCTGTTGAAGTGGCTGTTCTGGTAGAATGTGGCCTAATGTTATTAGGGACTGATTTTCCATGCTGTGTGTAGCAGTAACGAATACAGTGTCCTATCCATTTGGAGATAGTCTGCTTTGCGATAGCCTTGCCCTGTGATCCTGCAGCATATACTACAAACAGTTGCTCAGTTTTCCTGAAAGCTTTTGTTTTGTCCAAGTAGAAGCATAGCTGCCTGTGTATGTCCAAAGAGTGCAGAACTTTCTCCCCTTTATTCTGGGGATTTGGATAAAAAATTGGCAAATGGATGGTTTGGTTAAGAGCCACACTAGATACCACCTTTGGCATAAAGGTAGGGTTTGTCCTTAAAGAAACCCTGTCCTGATGAAAAATTATAAAAGGTTCCACTGCCATTAATGCCTGAAGCTCTGAGACTCTTCGTGCTGAAGTTACTGCCAGGAGCAGAGCTGTTTTCCATGATAAAAATTTTAGATCGGTTATATTGGCTGGCTCAAAAGGTGTCAGGGTCAGTTTTTCCAAAACAAAATTGAGGTCCCAAGTTGGTGTTGGCGCTCTCCGGGGCGGTCTTATGTTTTTAGCCCCTCTGAGGTACTGCTTTAGCAAGGGATGAGAGAATAAAGGAGGATCCGTGTTGTAATGTGCCGAAATGGCAGAGGCGTGGATCTTAATTGATGAGAAGGATAGGCCTTTGTCCAGCATCTCAGTTAAGTATTGTAAAATCTGAGGAATGTTTGGGACAAGAGGGTCAAGGCTTTGAGCCTGGTTCCAGGCGCAAAATCTCTTCCATTTTTCTGAGTATGATTTCCTGGTGCTAGGCCTCCTGGCCTCCAAAATGACATTCATAACAGCTTTAGAGAGAGGTGTTGCCTGTTCGACTAATGAATCTGCCATGCAGCCAGGTTTAGGGTTTTGAGCTGACCGTGCAGGATCTGATTGTTTTGTTGAGTCAGAAGGTGTGAAATTTGAGGCAAAATCCATGGTGGGCCTTGAGCTAAGTTCTTTAAGATTGGGTACCAGTGCTGGCGTGGCCAGTCTGGAGCAATCAGGATCATCTGTGTTTTTTCTTGTCTGGCTTTTAGGAGTACCTTTGAAAGGAGAGGCAGCGGTGGGAAGGCATAAACTTTTAGGCTTTTCCAGCTGAAAGAGAGAGCATCCACTTACCATGCTTGTGTGTGGCAAGTCCTTGTGCAGAATTTTTGTAGTTGGCAATTCAGTGGGGAGGCAAAAAGATCTATGTCTGGGCATCCCCATTTTTGCATTGCCATGCTGAAGATTTGTGGATTCAATTTCCATTTGTGAGGGTCCATGATATTTCTGCTTTTCTTTCCTGGCAGGAATTGTGCTTGCAGATGAACTTGATAAGTTAGAGCTGTGTTCCACAAAGTCATGGCTTGTCTGCATAGGGAATAAGAATGAGTGCCCCCTTGCTTGTTTATGTAACACATTACTGTGGTGTTGTCTGTCTTTAATAATATTTGTCCTGGATGCAGAAGGTTCTTGAAAGCTGTTAGGGCATTTTGAACAGCCAACATACATCTCTTTTTGATTTATGTGAAGGTGCATTTGGTCTGTGGTCCACTTGCCCTGAATACATTTTCCTGCCATGTGTGCTCCCCAGGCGTAATCCGAAGCATCTGTTGTTAGAGTCTGCCTGGCCGTGGGTAGAGTGAAAGGCTGACCCTTGTTGAGGTGACATGCCTGTGCCCACCATCGAAACTCCTGTTGTAGGCAGGGAATTATTGGTATTACTGCTTCTAAACTGTGAGAGTGTTGAGTTCAAACACTTTTTAGGTACCATTGTAATTTCCTCATATGCAGTCTGGCATATGGAATTAGTAGTATGCAGGATGCCATGAATCCCAGGGCCTGCAGAATTACTCTTGCAGGGAGATGGGACTTTTTTGCCAGTAATTGAAAATATTGAGTCAGTTGTCCTTGTTTGTCTGGCGTGAGATAAGCCATCTGGGCTGTTGTATTTAAGCTGGCACCCAGGAATATTATCTGTTGTGAGGGCAGAAAAAAAAAAAAAAAAAAAAAAAAAAGCATTTTCTGTTTTAACTGAGCCATTAAATATTGTTGGTACTTAAGCATGTGAAACTGGCAATTTAAAGCCCTTACTGCTAAAGTTGCAGAAGTGTAAACTTTCTTCCCCATCTATCCAATGCTCTAGAATCTCTGTCAGAGGGGACTGGAATTTTTGCAATGGAAGCCTTAACCCCTTTGGGACCCTGGGAAATAGTTTCTGGATCAGCAGAAGGGTTTTATAAAGAAACTTGTGAGAGTCAGGGACTCTATAATACCTATCTGGCTTGGCTGGTGCAGGGGGCAAAGAATCAGGAGATAAGCTGGATTCAGAGAACACATCATCCACAATATCTAACACAGGCAGAATATCCAGGGGCTTGTGCTGAGGCAAAAAAAGGCAGTCCCAGAGCCTTTTCTTGGATTCTGAATAATCCTGACTTTCCCAATGGAAATACTCCCTCATGGTATATAAAGTTTCCCCAAAAGAATAATCCTCAGGAGGAGAGGCTGAAGGGATAGATTCTTCAGCATCACAGTCCTCATAGGGGGGTAGAGAGTACCCCTGGTCTGAAGAGGAATCAGAGGAAATGGAAACCTGATCAGAGGAATCATAGTCTGTATCCTGCCTAGGCCTTTTCTCAGGAGGGGGATGGGAACCCCTGATTAGAGTAATGAGGTCTTCGGCCATTTTAGGCATGGAGGACTGTCCAGGAGAATGCTGTACTTGCTTCTTTGTCTTTAATGGTGTTTTTGTCTTGGCTGTTGCTTTAATGGTAAGTTGTGAAGGTCTGAAAACACCCTCAGAAGCCGATGCCTACTCAGCGGCTCCGGACCCATCTGAGGGATTAGTTTCCATAGGTCCGATACCTTGAGTTTCCAGAGGCCTAGATGTCTCCACGTCGGAGGCGGCCTGTGGCTCTGAGGTAGCGGGTGTCAGGGGCTGCGAAAGCGCCTCACTGAGAACCGGCGACTGGCCTAGAAGAGGCTTCGTCATTGGTTTTGGACCTCAGATGCCTGTCTTTATCCTTCTCTTTGCGTTTTTTCAGAATTGCGGTAGTCGGTTGATCCGACGGCATAGTATAATTGAACCTTCGGCCAAAGTAGTGCAAAGCAAAATCAAAACGTCATTTTATAGTGCGTTTGTTAAATCTAGCACAAAACCGACAACTAATGGCGTCGTGATCAGGGCCTAGGTATGGAATACAGTGAGAGTGGAAGTCCTTATCAGGTATTTGCTTCCCACAAGAAATACAATTATTAACTTTTTCTGACATCAGTCTGAGGCAAGAAAAAAGTTTCCCCAATGGGGTACTTAGTTTTATTGAAGACTTCGGATCTGAAATTCGACTTCGAAAATCTCAGGAGTCGGCCAACCGGCACTTGCGAACTGCTTTTTCTTCGGGCACCGCACAGCAAGAAAGACTGAAGAAAATGGCATTGGATGCATCTTATATACCATTGGCGCACTGACGTCAGGGAAGAAGTGACAGCAACCGACGACGGACCAAGACTTTGGAACTCTGGCCGACTGTGGGACCGCCTGATGGCAGGATAACCCAATTGTAATGACTGCAGCAGTGTAACACGATGAACATTCATGCCCTTGATTTAATGTTGAATAAGGCCATTCAAGTCGAGCAAAATTCAAAACTGATTGAAAAGCATCAACTAAGGTTTTTAGTTTCATAACAATTGTATGTGATTGAGGGCAAAAATATTATGTACTGGGTTTGTTGACATCAACAGCCACTTAACAGACATAAAATATCCCTGTCATTATGTTCATAAAGCTTCATGGGCTCTCAAATAAATCATAGTCCACTACAGTAACAAGCGTTATAAAACAGTAAGTGACAGCTAAGAGGCACTACCTAATCCAACAATAGCAGATGCTATGCCATGCATTTCATAATGTGTAACCAGCACCAAAGTAAAAATGACAGCAAAGCATAACAGATTCAAAGACAGATCAGCAAAGCATTAGAAGCATGGACTGTGATATTTTACAGCCAAGTCAACATTTAAATGATTAGTATTGGGATACCTCAGTGACTTAAAGGTGCATGAAAAATACACAGCAGCCCTTTGTAAGAAGGGAAAGGAGTGAGTAAAAACATCTGTAACAATGAAACTATTTTGGACAACCTAATGCATATAACCCTACCACCTCTAAACAAAGAAATCAGAAAACTGAGTGATGACAGATCAACCAAAAGTACTTTGTACCATAAAGGGTTGGCCAACTTCGAGCCCAACTGCACATATCTAATACTGTAAAGGAAGCAAGCCTTGCTGCACCTTTTCAAAAACAAAAAGTACAACACAGCAAATAATATTCAAAGATGACAGTTAAATCAAAGTAAACGAATTTCCAGTATTTCAGCCCTGTCAGTTTGTGGTTTTCATTTTGTCATCAAAGTGCAATGAGAAATTATATTTATTAATCAGTATCCAAGGCACCTGATATTACAAGATGACAAGTTACACGCACAGCTGAAAAAAATGTTTGCTTGAATATTTTGTGCAGTTATGCCTACAAATGCAGCATTATGTTGTCAAATGTAAAGATATTCAGTTCTGAATGCACTGCCTTCTCTGCATACGTGGAAAGAATGTATAAGAAAGCAGAGTGATTTTAAAGTCCTAGGAAAAGTTCACATCCTTTGTGAGAGACTGTATGACTGCAAGTGTAGGATCCCCAATAAAACACATGTGAATTTGCGGGTCTATATTAGAACACCGAACGTTCAAAATTTCAAGTGTTCTAATATCGAAGAAACAGAAAACTAAATTTTTTCCTAGGGAAAGAATTTGGTTGTCCGTTTCTGTTGCTTCGGTATTTTCAGCGCTGTGGTGGAAAGTTACGGGTCGGGTTCAAGTAAGTGCGCGATTCTGTGGACGTGAGGGTTAGGGCGGGATAGGTGAGTTAGGGTTAGGGCGCAGGTCAGGTGACTGTGTGATAGTGACGGACCTTAGGGTTAGAGTTAAGGTAAGTGGATAGTTAGTGGTGTATGTATAGTTTAGTGTAGGGTTAGGTGTAAGAGTTTAGGTGTGTGTGTGTGCGCTTCTGGAGCATTTCTCCCCGGGCCTCCGCTGAAAACAGGATCTGTGGAACCTAGTCGGACATTCCCAGTCAACAAATGTTAAATAAATAAAAATAAAAAAAAGTGTGTGTGTTTGTATTGCTGTTTGTTTGGTGTGCTTGTGTTGTGTGTGTGTGTTTTGGAACAGCAAATTTTTTCCCTAGGGAAGAATTTGCTGTTCTGAATGTTCAATGTTTTCAATTTTCGATTCCTAGGGTTCGATATTAGAACACTCGACATTTTGAATGTTCGGTATTCTAATACAGACCCTAAATTTGATATGACCATAATTAAACAGTACACGAGTATGCCATGATCAAGTGTATTTTTAGTAAAGTGACAATGCCACTGATAAAAGTATAAGGTGTTTATGTGACAAATCCTCATCAGTCCCCTTTATCTCCATTTGCTACATGGGATTGGGGTGTTACATCAATTGTTCCCATCTCTCACAATTCGGTGCCACTCTCCAGCCTTCTTAGACAGCCATGCTTTACTGTCGCAGGTCTTTATCACACAACTCATCCACCTCTTTGCTAGACATCCTCGTTTCTCTTACCTTTTTCCTCTCTCTCCAAAATCATCTTCCACTTTCCTGCACTTGTCTGTATAACTATAATCTGTTCTCTTAGACTTTTGCTGCAAATGCAGCTATTACAGCTTCTGCTGTGAGGTCATTTCTTCATCTTCCCCCACTTCGTGCATCCTACCACCTATCACATCTAGCTTCCCTGACTACACTGCCTTCAGTGCCAGGTTTCTGCACCATACAGAAGCACGGATTGTGCCACAGTTTTTTTATACCTTACTTTTCAACATCTTGTAAATTATATCACATACTATCATGATACTATCTACCAGTTGGCTACATCTATCTCTAACTTCCTCATTCAGACCTTCCCTTCTCCTCTACCACCACTCCTAGATACTTCAAGCTGTTAATCTGTCCTATTTTACCTTTTATTTCAGTTTTCAGCTTTTTCTGATTTCTCTCCATTTGCTGAAATGACAACTGTCTAGTCTCTACTCATTTTTATCCCATGTACCTTCAGTTTTGCATTCCCATACTTGCTGAAGTTAATATTCAGAGTCTACTTGTAATGCCACAATGTCTGCATATAGCAGTTTTGTTGATATGCTTATTATCTCGTCAACTGGGATACTTGTCTTTCTCCATATTGCTATAGGGACCCACTACCCTTAGGAGCCATTTCTCCTCTAACTCAGCCCAGATTTTATTTTTAACACATCCAGCATCACCATCTTGATTACATTTACTATGATCTCAAATGAGCTTGCTGCCTTCCCTGATTTCATGTTCCTTAGTGCTGCTTTTAACTTCCACTTTCATCACAAGCTCCCTATGAGGCAGTACAGCTTCTGTGGGGTTTTCCTCATTCAGAAGCTGAAGGAAATACTCCACCCATCATTTGATGTCCTGTGGGTTGGTGAACAGCTTGTTAATGGTATCTCAGCTTTTATCAATTAGTTTAGGAAGCATTAGATAATGGCTTGACTGTGAATGCAGCATTATCTTGATTTGGCAAGAACCTTTGATACTGCTCAGGATAATGGAATGATGGGACTAATGGTGGAGAAGAAAACTAACAGTTTTGTGGTTAGATGGCTGATTAATTGGCTACTAGTAAGGATTGGACCTAGGTTTTCTGACTCCAGGTTGCTTCTCACCAATATTTCATAGGGATCCATTTTAGAATCTGTACTATTTTCCATTTTTATGTCCTGTTTTCCACACTCTACTAAAATATGGACAAGTAAGTATGCAGATGATATGAAAATTGCTTCAATAACAATTTTACTGGATGACCATTATAATATCCAAAAATACCTGGACATTGACGTACCATATGGGGTTTAATGGGAAGAAAAATCAAGGTTATTCATTTTGATTTGTCTAGTAAGGAATATCCTCACATTCTCAATGACAATTTTCTGTAATACGCTGATATAGAATAGTTGTGTGAAAACTTACCATAACCTTAGATGTGCTTCTCTTCCATGTTGCAGTATTCATAACAGTAGGGAGGTCGCTACCTGCATCACCGGACATCCGACCAGTATACCCAAGTCTTTGGATAAGGGGTACGTAAACAGACGTCTGCTATATATATGACATCTGCATGTACCAAACTCAGAACTGACTGCCGCATATAACAGTATCCCTGGGATGCTAGAAGAAAGGAAGCTTTCCGCATCCACACACCACCAGAAAAGGAGGTATCTAAAAGTACAGTTTTGTACCTACCATAAATGTAGATGTCCAAGAGGTATGCATCTGCAGTCCTAACATATGGGTTGTCCTGCCTCAGGCAGCCCTTCGGTCGGCCGGATTCCAAAGTCTGGGTCTGGCCTCGGCTGATGTCGCACTTCACCCGACATCATAGCTGCTGTGAATTGGGTATAAAGGCATCAGCCGACGCCATTTTCCTCAGTGTTTCTTGCCCCAGATGCCAGGAGCCCTCTAGGAAGGCTAAATTTGGATAAATGCAAAAGATTCCAAATAGTAGAGAGCAAAACAATATAAGCATGTATGTACATATATACAAACAAATACACCATAATAGATTCCCCCAGCTAGCTACAAGATGGGCAAATACCCTAGGAGTACCACAGAGGGGAAGGAGGGTGGGTAATCCTGACTGCAGATGCATACCTCTCGGACATCTACATTTATGGTAGGTACAAAACTGTACTATGTCCTTCAAGGATGCATCTGCAGTCCTAACATATGGGTAGAATACCATAGCCAAACTGGGGGAGGAGGCACTAAGAAGATTATGGTGTAGTTAAGATCCCTTGCAAAACAGCAGTTGCAAAACCTGCTCGGGATCTGGAGTATAAAGGTAGATTATAATGCTTGGCAAATGTATGCACGGAGCTCCAAGTAGCAGCTTCTAAAATGTCTTTGGTAGCCACTCCTCGTAGGAAAGCTGTAGTAGTGGCTGTAGCCCTTGTGGAGTGAGGTCTGATATTTTCTGGAGTTGCCTTTCCATGAAAAGAATAACAAAATCTAATGCAATTTCCTATCCATTTTGAGATTGTCTGTTTTGAAATTGCTTTTCCTTCCATTCCTGTTGCATATGCTACCAGAAGCTGGTCAGTTTTTCTGTTGGTCTTGGTTCTGTCCAGATAGTAGCGCAATTGCCTGTGCACATCCAAGGTATGTAATAATCTTTCCCCCCTGTTCTGTGGGTTGGGGAAGAATGCTGGTAGGTGGATTGCTTGGTTCAATGATACCCTGGAGACCACTTTTGGCATAAAAGTAGGGTTGGTTCTCAAGGACACTCTATATCCTGATGGAAGATAAGGAAGGGCTGTACTGCCATTAATGCCTGTAATTCAGAAACCCTTCTTGCTGAAGTGATTGCAAGCAGGAAAGCAGTTTTCCAAGATAAGAACTGTAATTCTGCTGTTGCTGCTGGCTCGAAAGGGGGAAGTGTTAACTTTGCCAGCACAAAGTTAAGGTCCCATGTAGGCAAAGGTGGCTTCCTTGGAGGCTTTACATTTTTAATTCCTCTCAGAAACTGCCTGAGTAGAGGATGAGAGAAGACTGGAGGATCCATGTTGTATTCTGCTGAAATTGCTGATGCATGAATCTTAATGGAGTAGTAAGACAGGCCATTGTGGAAAAGTTCTGCTAAATATTCCAGGATGTTAGCTATGTTTGCTAATGATACATTTTCTCCTTTTGCTGCACTCCAAATGAGGTATCTTTTCCATTTGGCTGAATAAGTCTTCCTTGTGGAGGGTCTGCGAGCCTCCAGGATGATGTCCTTAACCCTCTGAGATAAATCTGGGTTATTTTGTTTTATGTAATGTTCCAGGCAGCTAGCTGCAGTGTTTTCAAGTTGGGATGTAGGATCTTGTTGTTGTTCTGTGTTAGCAGTAAAAGCACTAGAGGTAGAGGCCATGCGTGTGTCCGAGACATACTCCTCAGTAGCGGGTACCAATGCTGCCTCGGCCAGTCTGGAGCTATCAGGATGATCCTTGGGTGATCTTCTTTGATCTTCAGCAGCACTTTGTGCATCAAAGGAAGAGGTGGGAATGCATACGCTGTCAGGTTTTCCCAACTGAATGATAGGGAGTCCACCTTCCAAGCAAGAGGGTGGTATGTCCTTGTGCAGAATTTCCTCAATTGGTGGTTGTGCGGGGATGCGAACAGGTCTATTTCTGGTAGTCCCCATTTCTTTGTAATGGTTTTGAAGATGTCTGGATGCAGCATCCATTCGTGGGCATCCGTGGTAGTTCTGCTTAGGGTGTCTGCTAGTATATTTTCTTTTCCTGGCACAAATTTTGCCTGGAGTTGAATGTTGAGGTTCAGGGCCACATTCCACAGGTCCATTGCCATCCGGCATAGAGGATATGAGTGTGTTCCTCCCTGTTTGTTGATATACCACATGCCTGTGGTGTTGTCCGTCCTTATCAGCAAATGACCTTGTTGAAGAAAAGGTCTGAATGTCTGTAGTGCCTGTTTCACTGCCAGCATTTCTTTTAGGTTTATGTGAAGGTTCAGCTGGTCTTGTGTCCATAGGCCTTGTATACACTTGTCCACCATGTGTGCCCCCCAGCCTAGGTCTGAGGCGTCCGTGGTGATAGTCTGGCTCGATTGAGGTTTGTGGAAAGGCAGTCCTCTGTTCATCTGACAGGCCTGAGCCCACCACAGGAATTCTTGTTTCAGGCATGGGAGTATTGGAATCTGGGCTTCTAGACTGTGCTTGTGTTGAGACCATACATTCCTTAGGTACCATTGCAGCTTCCTCATATGTAGTCTGGCATGTGGTATCAATATTATGCAGGATGCCATGTAACCCAGGGCTTTCCTTGCTGTAAGCTGGTTCTGCGTTGTTAATGCCATGAAATAGAGTGGTAGTTGCTTTTGCTTTTCTGCTGTGAGAAATGCCATCTGGTTTGATGTGTCCAGTTCTGCACCCAAGAATGTTATCCTTTGGGATGGTACCAGCCTTGACTTTTTCATGTTGACTGTGTATCCCAGGGCTTGCAGTAGTTGTATAACCTTTTCCAAATCTTTTGTTAATTTGGTCTTGTTGTCCGCTTGTATTAGGCAGTCGTCCAGGTATGGGTAAATCTGAATTCCCTGAAGCCTGCAATGAGCAATTACTGATGCCAGGCATTTCGTGAATACTCTGGGCACAGTAAATAAGCCAAAGGGCAATGCTGAGAATTGATAATGCTCTGATCCTGCAAGAAATCTGAGGTATCTTCTGCAATCTGGTCGTATAGGGACGTGCAGGTATGCCTCCTTGAGATCTAGAGTCACCAGCCAAGACTCCTTGCCCAGCATGGGAAGAAGTTGCTGTAGGGTCAGCATTTTGAATTTTGGGACAATGAGATATGTGTTCAGAGCGGACAGGTCGAGAATAGGCCTCCATTGGTTTTCTTTTCTTGGTACCAGGAAAAGTCTGGAGTAAAATCCTTGCCCTTGTTCCATGGAAGGTACCCTTTCTATAGCTCTCATCCTTAGTAGGTGGTTGATTTGTTCTAGAGCGTTTGTTTTTTTGGTTTGGTGGTAGGTTTGGCATTCCTCTCTTTTTTGGTAGAGTGTGGAAGTGAAACCTGTAGCATTTGTCTCCTGTAATGTAATGCCAGTTTACGGAAAATAAGGCTAGCTTTCCGCCTAAGGGTGCTTCCAGTTGTTCCCTGGTAGGCGGTATCAGAGCTAAGTCATTGTGTCTGTCATGTGGAAGTAGTCGCAGCTGGATCTGTGGCAGTACTTCTCTAGTTGTTAGGCTGCCACTGACGTCCCCTGTAGGCACCTCTGGATTGACCTCTGCCTCTTGGACGCCTATTTCTGCCTCTCTGTGCTCTGGAGGTGTCTGGAAAGGACCAATTCTTCGAAGGCCAATTTCTACTAAACCTTGGAGGCTGGACCTGTAAGAAATCCTTGACTCTTTGGACAGATTTTGCTTTTTCTTCCACCTTCTTTAGCACTTGCTGTGCAGGGGAACCAAACAAACTTTGTTTCTCCATGGGAGCATCTAGAAGTTTTGACTTTACATGGTCTGGTAAGGATTGTTCTTTTAGCCATGCATGCCTTCTAATCACTGTTCCAGTCATAGCTGATCTAAAGGAAACCCCAGTGCATCATAGCCGCATTTTAATGAATGATTACTGACCTGCTGAGTGTTATGTACCAAATCCTGAAGGGACTTACGGTCTATAGGTTCAGGAGAGGACAGTTTTTTATTTAGCTGGTCTAACAAAAATTCCTGATACTGAATCATGTGGAATTGACAGTTTAAGGCTCTAGCCGAAAGAGTAGCAGAAGTATAAACTTTTTTACCCCATCTCTCTAATGCTCTAGATTCTCTTTCAGAGGGGAGGGGGTTTCTGGCAGAGGCAGCTGCTACAGCTTTGGGGCCCTGTGAAATGGTCTCAGGATCTGCAATAGGAGCCTTATACAAGTGAAAGTGTGTGTCCGGGACCCTGTAATATCTATCGGGCTTGGCAGGAAGAGAATCAGGGGCAGTACAAGCATCATTATATGCATCATCAACAACTGTTAGTACTGGAGGAATGGCTAAAGGCCTATGCTGTGGTAGATGTAAAAAGGTCCGTAGCCTTTTCCTTGAATCTGAAAAATCCTGGCCCTGCCATTGAAAATGCTCTCTCATAGCATGTAAAGTTTCCCCAAAAGAAAATTCCTCAGGAGGAGAGGCAGAAGGAATGGAGTCTTCTGCATCAGAATCCTCATAAGGGAAATATGGGCCTTCTGGAGGGTCTGAGTTTTCTGAATCATCCGAGGAATAGTCTGTAGAAACTGGATCGGGGGGCTCTGCTCTAGGCCTCTTCTCTGGAGGGGGTAGAGAGGCCCTGTCAGGGCGAGGTTGGGATCCCCTGATCAAAGAAATAAGATCCTCAGCCAGGCTGAGCATTTGGGAACTGGAGGTAGGCCTGTGTGAGGGGGTTTTAGCAGGCAAGGCCTTAGAAGATTTAGCTGTTTTGGCCCTAGAAAAGGCCTTGATAGACATAGATGCAGGGGGCCTGGCAGCTCCACGTGCAGGAGTAGATATGTCTAAAGGAATAGTATCTGATAAATCCTGGGTACCTGCAACAGCAGTGGAAATTTCAGTAGCAGATTCAGCCATGCTGTGTGAGGCCTCGGCTATAGAAGGCATGCTTTCGGCCGAAGGAATAACCGTGGACTCGGTTTCAGCCGAAACAGAGACACTCGCAGTTGGCTTAACCGTGGTTTCGGCCGAAACCGCGGACCGCGAGGGTCGGTCCTTTTCCTTACGCTTTTTAACTAATTGTGAAGTCGGAGTCTCCGACGGCATTTTGTAAGCAAAAGCGGGACCAAAAAACTCCTCTGCAAACTCCGACCGACGTCTAAGTGTCCGTCGGTTGAAGGAAGCACAGACTAGACAAGCTGCTACGTCGTGGTCTGGGCCTAAGCAAGGAAGGCAGTAAGAGTGGAAATCCTTATGAGGTATTTGTTTCCCACAAGTTAAACAGTTATTTACTTTTTCTGACATCGGCTAAGGCAAGAAAGAGTCCCCAACGAGGTACTTAGCTTTTTAGAAGTCTTCGGTAGTAGTAATCTCTGGATCTGACTGACCGGCACTTGCGAACAGCTTCTGCTTCGGGCACCGCGCGGCAAGAAAGACTGAGGAAAATGGCGTCGGCTGATGCCTTTATACCCAATTCACAGCAGCTATGACGTTGGGTGAAGTGCGACATCAGCCGAGGCCAGACCCAGACTTTGGAATCCAGACGACCGAAGGGCTGCCTGAGGCAGGACAACCCATATGTTAGGACTGCAGATGCATCCTTGAAGGACATCTTTAGAGCTATGTTGCTGCTGTTGTTGTACCCTACTTGGATGCAAGGAACCAAAAACCCCAAACAGGAAAAGGATAAAGAAAAGGGGGGGTAGAAGGGGGCGGTTGAATACTGCAACATGGAAGAGAAGGACATCTAAGATTATGGTAAGTTCTTACACAACTATTCTATGTCCTTCTATTCTCATGTTACAGTATTCATAACAGTAGGGAGAGTACCAAAGCTTTAGGTAGGGGCCTGGGAGGCAGGTTTGGAGGCAGGGCGGATGGAGCCTTGTAAAATAGACTTTGCAAACCCAGCTCTGGCTCTAGAGATCAAATCTAGTTTGTAATGCTTGGTGAAAGTATGTGCAGAAGACCAAGTGGCCACGTCAAGAATAAAGTGTAGCCAACACCCTGAAGATGCAGCTGCTCTAGGAGAGTGAGCTCTTACATTGGAATTCAATTATTTTCCATGAAAGGAATAGCTAAATGAGCTTGCCTTAGAAATCCATGAGGAAAGTGTCTGTTTTGACACTGCCTTACTCAAGGCCCTATGGTGAAAGGAGACAAAAAGCTGGTCAGACTTTCAAATGGGTTTGGTCTTGTCCAAGTAATACCTCAGTTGTCTATGAACATTCAGGGAATGCAAAGTCCTTTCTGAGGAGTTTTGAGGCCGAGGGGAAAAAAGTTACATTCTTACCATAACGTTCCATCTGTGTTGTCGATCTTCATTCATTCTTGACTGTTGGGTTCCAGTTCTAAGCCTCAAAACTGACTCAGCCATTATAACAAGCTCACGCCAGCCAGAAGCTCTCAAGCCAAGGCTACTGATATTGCCTCTCTTCCCTTCCACTCAGATCGAGTTTTGCCAATAAAGTAGAAAATCATGGAAGCTTTGTCTGAGCAAAAACCCTACTAGGATCCCAGGACTAGATCCAAACCTCCGGGAGACTTTTGGTGGGGGTAGAAGAGTGGGATGTCAAGAATGAATGAAGATCAACAACACAGATGGAACGTTACGGTAAGAACATAACTTCTTTATCTGATGTCAATCTTCATTCATTTTTGACTACTGGGACAGAGTCCCTAGCTACATTAGACCCTGGGAAGCCCTAGGGAAGATATTCCTGAGCACCATAGAACCAAAGGATGCTCTTCCCCTGGAGACCATATCCAATCTGTAATGAGTGATAAAGGTAAAGGTATGAGGGGGTAACCCAAGTTGCGGCTGCACATATGTCATCCATAGAATTTCTGGAATGAAAGGCTACTGAAATGGAAACAGATTGGTAGAATGTGTCTTCATTTTTGTTTATAAGGTCAGCTTATTTTGGCTATAAACTAAAGTAATGCAATCTCTCAACCATATTGACAGAGTAACAAACTGGTTTGTCCAGTCTAGTACCTGAAAAAGACAAACGGTCTGATTTTCTAAATGGTTTTGTTCTATCCAGATAAAAATGCAATTGTCTGTGTACGTCCAACAAATGTAAGCAATATTTTCCCTTGTTTGAGAAATTTGGGAAAAGACTGTTAAATCTATGGTTTGATTAATATTGCAATCTGACACTACTTTAGGTAGAAAGGAGGGATAAGTTCTGAGTGATACTCTCTCCTTGTGAAAAAAGGTATACAGATGTTTAACACACAGAGCCTGCAACTCTGAAATTCTCCAGGCTGAAGTAATGGCTACCAGGAATTGAGTCTTCCAGGATAAAAACTTAATATCACAGGTAGCTGCTGGCTCGAAAGGCTGACGGACCAAACATTGCAAGACCAACATTAAATTCCAAGGCGGTTTCAAATGAAAAGCACCCTTAAGAAATGTTTGGTGAGACATCAAGAAATGGTCATCAAATCGTTGGGGAAATTTGAAATGGCAGCTACATTAACTCTAATGGTAGAAGGAAAGGCTCCCAATTGAAATAAGTATTCAAAGACCTTATCTATCAAATCTGAGAAAGCATCAATACCCTTTCCATCAGACTAAAACACAAATTTCTTCCATTTATAAAGATAAAGTTTTCTGGTGGAAGGTTTATGAGAAGCCAGAAGAATCTTTTGCACTAGAGAAGATAAATTATTTCGCTTGGCAATTACTGGAAGTGGAAGAACCAAGCAGTCAGCTTGAGATATTGTAGGTTAGGATGGACCAGGCCCTGCAGATGGGAAAGCAGGTCTGGAGTTGGATCCAGAATCCATGAACGGTGAACTAAGTGAAGCCAGAGAAAGGGAAAGCAGACTTGATGGGGCCAATAAGGTGTAATGAGAATCACTCTGCTTCTCAACCCATGGGCTTTCTTCAGAAATCGGGGAATTAGAGGGACTGATGGGAAGGCATCAAGAAGTCCTGGGGGCCAATCATGGAGAAGAGCATATCTTGGGGACTCCCTCCAAGGGGGTACTAGGGCAAAGTATCTGCTGCATTTGTGGTTTATGGGAGAGGCGAACAGTTGCAGCAAGGCTGACCCCATCCACAAAACATTTTCATCGTTACATTGGAATTGAGAGACTACTCATGAGGCAGAAGAATGCATCTGCTCAGTTTGTCTGCAATCACGGAGTTCCTTGGAATGATGGGCATTGCTATCAGAAAGCAGTTGGAGGAGACTGCCAATTGCCAAACTCTTGGGGCTTCGCGACAGAGGGTAGGATCTGGTTCCCCCTTGGCTGTTGATGTACCAGACCAATGACATGTTGTCTGACTGAATAGCAATTGTCCCTAAAGGGAAAGCAGATTGGAATGCTTGCAACATTAAGAGCACTGCCGTCAGTTCTAGAAAGTTGATATGCAAATTGGCCTCTTGAGGGGACCAAATACCGTGGACTGTTTTTCCCTGAAAATGCCCCCCCCCCCCCCCCGAGATGCATCCATGGTCATTACGGCCCTGGGTTGAGAGGGAGAAAAGGGCAGCTCCATAATTTGTCTTCTGGCTTCATCAACCAATATAAATCCTGCTTGCATCAGTTGGTTATGAGGACTGGGTGGGACACTGGGTGAGTTAACAGTGACCACTGTGACGCCAGGAGCCACTGAAGCAGCCTCATGTGGTACCTCGCCAGAGGAACTAGGGTGATTGTTGCTGCCATGGACCCAAAGAGCTGTAAGACTAGTCGAGCTGGAACTTTGTCTTGAGAGAGCATCATTTGAAGTTGTGACCTCAACTTCACCAATCTGTGAAGAGAAAGAGCAGCCATGCAAGACTTTGTGTTTAGTCTTGCTCGGATGAATTCTATATCATGTGCGGGGAATAGTTTTGACTGTTCCCTGTTTAGTGAGTTGCCTAAGAACTCTGCAAGCCTAAGAACGGAGTCCAAGGTGGAAAGTAGCAGACACCTGGTGGGGGCAGTCAGGAGCCAGTCATCTAAATATGAACACACTAAATCCCTGTAGCCTTAAGTGAGCTGCTACCACCGCCATGCATTTGGTGAACACCCTGGGGTGCTGTGGTAAGACCGAAGGGCACTGCTCGAAATTGATAATGACTGGCTCCTAGCTGGAAGCGGAGGCATCTTCTGGAATGTTTGTCCATTTTTATGCGGTAATACACATCCTGAAGATCTACAGAGCACATCCAATCATCTTTCTCCAGAAAAGGACGGATAGACTGAACCGTGACCAGCCAGAATTTTGTCTGTTGAACAAATTTGTTCAGTACACCGAGGTCTAAGATTGGCCTTTTTTTGGCACTAAAAAAAATCTTGAGTAAAATCTGGATCCTATTTGGTCTGGTGGGACTGTTTGGATGACACTGTTTTTGAAGCAGCTTTTGAATTTCTAGTGCTGCTATATCCCTCTGTCTGGGTGGAACATCGTGGATTCGCCTTTGTGGTCTAGGATAAAGACGGAAGGGGATATGTTAACCTCTAGTAATTATTGCCTGCACCCAGGAATCCGATGATGTGTGCCAGACTGAAAGGTGCAGAAAGAATCTTCCCCTAACTGCTTCCAGAGGTAAGTAATCAGACCGCTGCTCAGGAACACTGGTAGGGTTGTCCAGGGAAAGAATCCCTGAAGAGATCCCCCCTTCTGCCACAGGAGGAATACTTGCCACGTGTGTCCCGAAAAGGCCATTGGGACTTTCTGAACCACATCTTTTCACTCCTCTGATACCTGGAGTAAGGTTGTTGAGGAGTGGAAAAACACACACCCACACCAGAAAGGGCCTTTCTGTCCTTCTCACACCTGACTAATGTGTCTGACTTTTAGGCCAAATAACGAAATAATATCAACAGGAGCATTGATAAAGGAAGACTTGAAGGGGTCTGCAAAGTCACATAAGCGCATCCAGGCAAGACGCCTAATGGCAACGCCTGTACCCGCTAGCCTGGATGTCCCTTCTGCTATATGTGCAATAAGCCACATGGATGAGTTGGAGATCGACTCTAGGGTGGCAAGCTGAAAAGCAAACTTATCCCAGACCTCGTCAGACACTGCTCCTGCTAAGGTCTCTGAAAGTTCAGTTATCAGATCCGTTGAAGTGTGCCAGAAAATTCAAGGACCGTATGGCTAAGGTCATTGAAGCAAAGACCCGCTTCCCAAATCTGCCCATCGTCTGGGACTCTCAGTTTGGAGGATGGACAGTTGGACTCTCCTCAAGTTCCTTTTTTGTGGTAGCCGCCTCCACCATGGCATCCACTGCTAGACCCTCCAACCAGTAGGGCTGATCCTCAGGTGCTGAAAGAATTTTGTCCAGTCTCCAGGAAATTGGCTCAATAGTATCAGGTGCCTTCTACGAACACTGCATGATGAGTTTTATCAGTTCATCAGCAGGTGGGGTCACCCAAGAAGTAGAAGGCCGAACACAAAAAACCTGCAAGAAAACTCCTTGGAGGATGGGTTTGTGGGCTTCCAATCACCAGTCTGTTTTAGAATTTCCAGGATGTCTCCGAAGGAGACATCTTCAGGGGGTGACTGAGGGGACCAACTCCCCTTCATCAAAATCTGTATCCTTAGTGACCAATTCTTCTTCAGAATCCGGGTGCTTCCTCTTGTATGATCTCTTATGATGTAGCTCCTCAGGGGGAAGGTCTTAGGAGGACTCCGAAGATGTGGGACCCTGCAATAGGGTATCTTGCTGCTCTTGTGCATGCTGCCCTAAGGTAGCACATTGTGTCAGCTACAAGCCAGAGGATACATAACTGTGACACTCCGGGATGGTGCCAACCGTGAGCTTGCTGAGGTCAGAGTTCTCGCCATAATCTGGAAGGTGGGCCCGGCTGAAGAGGGATGGGAGCCTGGAACCGAGAAAGACGACCTCAGAACCAGGGTCACACCCCGCTCCAACGAGCCCCCCCTCCAGAGTAGGAGCAGCAAAAGGAATTGCAACTGCAAGGGCACTAGGAACCGCAGACGGTGCAGTGGAAAAAATCTGAGACAATCTAGGGATCCCAGAGCCAGCAGCCAAATCACGGTCCTGTGAGTGGGTCAGTTCTGATGGAGCCGCACACCACAGAATCAGTTCCAGAAAGTACAGTTGAGTACAGTTACCATAAATGTAGATGTTCAAGTGTAATCACTGTTGCAGTCATCACATCTGGGTTATCCTGCTAGGGGTAGCCCTCAGTGGGCCCGAATACCAGAGGCTTAGTATTTCTGAGTCAGTTGCTGTCGCTCCAGGACTGACGTCAGGTCATTAGTGGTATAAAAACAGGCAGCAGACGCCATTACATCAGTTTTTCTTGCCCCAAATAGGGAGCTTGGTTATGGTGGAAGACCACCCACCAGTAAAAAGTAAATATCAAAAAGCACTGTAATGAGTGAAGAAGAGGGAGTGAGAGAGGCAAGTGGGGATGGAGGGTGGGAAACCAGGACTGCAACAGTGAATACACTCAAACATCTACATTTATGGTAAGTGTGCACAATTGTACTATGTTCTTTGTGTTTCACTGTTGCAGTCATCACACTTGGGTTGATTCCCAAAGCTGAAGTAAAGGGTGGAGGCAGTCAAGAAGTGTTGGGGCTGGCTAGTATGCCCTGCAGGACCGCGGTTGCAAAGCCTGCCCTGTATTTGGAAAAGATAGGCAGATGGTAATGCTTGGTGAAGGTATGAACAGAACTCCATGTTGCAGCCTCCAGGATGTCCCTGGTAGGGACCCCTCTGAGAAAAGCTGAGAGAGGTGAAGTTGCCCTATTGGAATGTGCCCCGACCCCCATCTGGGGGTGGTTTCCCATGGTGTTTGTAACAGAAATGGATACAGTGTGCTATCCACTTAGAAATGGTTTGTTTGGATATGGCCTTGCCCTCCGCCCCTGCTGCAAAGCTGACTAGTAGCTGGCCAGTTTTCCTAAAGGGCTTAGTCCTATCTAGGTAGGATATGAGCTGTCTGTGCACATCTAAAGAGTGCAGTATTCTTTCCCCTTTATTCTGAGGCTTAGGGAAAAAGGTGGGCAAATAAAAGATTGGTTGAGAGCCACACTCAACACCACTTTAGGCATAAAAGATGGGCATGTCCTGAGGGAGACCCTGTCAGCATGAAAAATGATGAAGGGCTCCACAGCCATGAGTGTTTGTAGCTCAGACACTCATCTAGCTGAAGTGATGGTCAGAAGCAAGACTGTTTTCCGAGAGAGGAATTTTAACTCTGATGAAGCTGCAGGCTCAAGGGGGGTAGAGTGAGCTTTTCCAACAAAAAGTTAAGGTCCCAAGCTGGGGTAGGGGCTCTTCTGGGCGGCCTTAAATTGTTAGCCCCTCTCAGGAACTGCTTGATGAAAGAGTGAGAAAAGAGAAGTGGCTCTGTGTTGTAATGAGCAGAGATGGCAGAGGCATGAACTTTAATAGAAGAGAAGGATAAGCCCCTGTGAAGTAGGTAATCCAGGATGAGAGGTAAGGAGGGCTGTGCTGGTTCAGCTCCTTTAGCCTGGATCCATGAGGAATACCTTTTCCACTTGTCAGCATAGGATTTTCTAGTGCTGGGACAGCTGGCTTCACATATAACATCCGGGACTTGTTTGCGTAGGCTGGCCACTGGAGGAGAGGTCAAGGAATAAACCAGGCTGCCAGGTTCAGGGTCTGCATTTGTGGATGCAAGAATTCTCCCTTCTGCTGGGTCAGGAGAGTTGGAATCTGAGGGAGGTGCCATGGAGGCAACGATGACAGACTGCACAGAAGTAGGTACCAGTGTTGGCGTGGCCAATCGGGATTGCTCGTAGTTTTCCCTCCCTTATTTTGAGTAGTACCCTTGTAAAAAAAACAGGCAGAGGGGGAAATGCATAGATGGAGAGGTTTACCCATTGGAAGGATAAGGCATCCACTTTTCAGGCCTTGCTGTGAGGTTCACTGGTGCAGAATTTACTGAGCTGGTGGTTGATAGGTCCACCTTCAGGGTACTGCATTTTTGGGTTACGAGGCCGAAGGTGTTGTGGTTTAATTGCCAATTGTGTGGGTCTAGGAGATTTCTGCTTACGTTGTCTGCCAGAGAGTTTTGGTTGCCTGGCAGGAATTGTGCTAGCAGGTGAATTTGCATGGCTGAAGCCGTGTGACAAACGGTCATGGCTAAAGAGAACAAAGTCCAGCACAACAGGACCCGGAAAGCAACAGTCAGGTGAAATGCTGTAAAAGCTTAATAAAAAGCTTTTATTAGATCTACTTTGCAAAACTGTATACAATATAAAACCAAGCGCTTTCTCCCAGTCGCTACCGGGCTTTATCAAGGTAAAACAGGTTGATAACTCATTTCTTTTAATTTATACTCTAGACAAGATCACATGATTCAATTAATTAATACATATTAATGTTTTAAAGTGAAATACAAAAATATAAATTTTAATTAAAAACATTCGTATATCTAAAAATTACAAAAACACTGTTGTATTAGTTCACCGTACTTCCAAAACAAGTAAACATACACCAGATAAAACCCCAAAACTTCTTACATTTTTCTTTTTAAATCTGTCATGCTCTTAAATTTAAAAGCGTGTCAATAAACTCACACTGCTGCGAAACCGAAATGAACATCATTAAGCAAAATTATTTCAACTTTTACAATCTAGCTTGTCTCATTTTTAAAACACTGTTAATGTTGATGTTCTCATTCATACCGGGAAACCTACTTGCATCCAGCTTAAGTTGCCAGAATAATTCCCGGTATTCCAATTTGGTTTCCCAGCTACCACCTCTAACTTCAGGGGTAACTTGTTCAAGTACAATAAATCTTAAACTCATGTTTTCGCATGTCAACAAATGTTTATAAAAAGCATTGCTAGCCTGCAGAGTGGATAAGAGTGAGTTCCTCCCTGCTTGTTGATGTACCACGTCACTGTGGTGTTGTCTGTTTTGATTAGGAGAGGCCCTGGATAGAGTAGGGGTCTGAAAGCTGTCAGAGCATGCTGAACAGCTAGCATCTCTTTTTGGTTGATGTGCAGATGTATTTGATTTGGGCTCCAGTAGCCCTGAATGCACCTGCTGTCCAGGTGCACACCCCAGGCACAGTCAGATGCATCTGTGATTAGGGTCTGGGCAGTGTGGGGTTATGAAAAGGGAAGGCCGTTGTTCTGGTTGCATGCTGCTGCCCACCAAAGAAAATCTTTCCTTAGACAAGGCATCATAGGCATGATAGTTTCCAGGTCCTGAGAATGTTGACACCAAAGGCTTTTTAAGGACCACTGAAGTTTCCTCATATGCAGTCTGACATATGGAATTAGTAGAATGCAGGAAGCCACGAACCCTAAAGCTTGCAGGATTTTCCTTGTGGATAACTGGGTTCTGGTGGCTAGTTGAGAGATGTAGCCTGTCAGATAGGCTTGTTTTTCCTGTAGTAAGGAATGCCATCTGGGATGCTGTGTCCAGGCTTTCTCCCAGGAATACAATTTTCTGACTGGGGACTAGTTTGGATTTCTTTTCATTTATAGTGTACCCCCGGTACGGTCAGTAGGTCCTTTACAAAGGTCAGGTGCTGCAACAGCTTCTCCAGACTGTCTGCCTGAATCAGGCAGTCATCCAACTAGGGCCAAATTTGAATATTTCTTTGTCTGCAAAAAGCAATGGCTGCAGCCAGGCATTTTGTGAAATCCCTGGGAACAGTGGATAACCCAAAGGGAGGTGCAGAGAACTGATAGTGCATACATCCTGCCCTGAAACATAGACATTTCCTGCAAGAGTCCCTGACTGGGATGTGCAGATAGGCCTCTTTTAGGTCTAGGGTGGCTAACCAAACATCTTTGGATAGCATAGGAAGAAGCTGCCGGAGGATGAGCATTCTGAATTTTGGCATCACCAGGAAGGTGTTTAGAATTGATAGGTCTAGGATTGGGCGCCATGTGCCCTTTTTTCTGGGTACCAGGAAAAGTCTGGAATAGAAACCTTGGCGTGCCTGGTCTGCAGGAACAGGCTGTATTGCCCTCATGGAGGGTAGAGAATAAACTTGGTTTTGGGCCTCTGCCCACTGGTTTGGAGGACGATTTGGGAACCCTTTTGAGATTGGTAGTGTGTGAAAATAAAATTTGTTCCCCTGGGACGCTATGTTGAGGACCCACTGGGTGTTGGCGATGGAGGCCCAATTCTTTGCATGGGAGGCAAGTTTTCCTCTGAGGGGCACAAGCAGGTGGGCAGAGGTAAGGGGTGGAGTTGAAAACTCATTGTGAGTTCTTGCCATAAGGAGGTGGCTTAGCACTCCCTGTTTTAGAAGTGGAGGTACTCCATTGCTTAGATCTCTGCGTTCCCTGGGACTGCTGTCTGGGGGGGGTCTGCTTCCCCCTAGGTCTAGACTGAGTCAGCCTTGAAGGGGGTTGGAAAGGACCAGTGCTTGCAGGGGCAATGCCTACTGAATCTCAGAGGCTAGACTTGCAAAAACTCTGTCTGCATAAATTTAGCTTTTTCTTCCATCTTTTTTAAAACCTCTTCTACCTTGGTGCCAAACAAATTGTCTTTGTTCAATGGTGCGTCCAAAAATTTTGATTCAACACGGTCTGGCAAGGTCTGTTCCTTAAGCCAAGCATGCCTTTCGAAGTACAGGACCTGTGACAGCTGCCCTGCAGGATGCTTCAAGGGCGTCAAACCCACATTGCAGTGTATGCTTAGTAACTTGGCTTGCGGAATGCATAAGCTCCTGTAATTCTTTATTTTCTGCGCAAGCTGGAAAAGTAGATAATTTTTGTTTAAGAAGTTCCATTGTATGTTGTTGGTATTTCAACATGTGGAACTAACAATTTAATGCTCTAATGGCAAGAGTTGCAGAAGTGTATACTTTTTTACCCCATCTGTCTAAAGCTCAGGAATCCCTGTCCGAAGGGGTGGATTCTTAGCTGGCATTGCTTTTATTCCTTTAGGTCCTTGAGAGATGACCTCTGTGTCAGCAGTAGGATTTTTGAAAATAAATTTGTGCTAGTCAGGGACTCTGTAATACCAGTCAGGTTTCCTGGGAGCAGGTGGTAGGGTGTCAGGAGTTAAACTCGATTCCATGAAAACATCATACACAACATCCAAGACAGGAGGAATAGCTAAGGGTCTGTGTTGTGGTAAATCTAAAAATTCCCTAAGTCTATTTGGACTGAGGATGATCCTGGCATTCGCAATGGAAATGCTCTCTCAAAGTATGTAGGGTTTCACCAAAAGAAAAATCCTCTGGAGGAGAGGCAAAAGAATGGAATCCTCTGCATCTGAATCCTCATAAGCAGACAAGGGCTGTCTTCATAATCACAAAACTCAGAGTCGGACTCCTGGTCAGATAAAGCTGCTGGGGACAAGTCTCTTTATTTTAGAAGGGGTAGGATGGCTTCCCCTAATAAGCATAAGGTCTTCCGCCATTTTAAACATATGAGATTGAGGCATGGAAGCAGGTATTTGAGCTTGGGTCGTCGTTTTTTTTGGAGTAGTTCGTACCTTGGGCCTTAGAAACTCGGTAGTTTTACAAAGAACTGAAGATGCGAAAGAAGAAGGTGTTGAAAATCGGTAGTGCGAAGAACTTCCTCGGAAGCCAGTGCCTGCTCAGCAGTTCCGGACCCATCAAAGGTAGAGACATCGTGGCATACCGGACTCCGAACTGGTCTCGGTAGTGGCCTGCAAATCCATTAAAGCGGGTATCAGGGGCTGCAAAAGCAGCTCACCGAGTACCGGTGAACCGGCAACTAGCTTAATGGAAATGTCATCGGCAGTTTTGGACCTGTGTGGTCTGCCTCTGTCTTTATCCTTACGTTTTTTCAGAAGATCTGTAGTCAGATGGCTTACCGAAGCCATTTTGGAATACGGAGGTCGAGAACAAAAGTATTTAGCTACAATAAGGGCCCGACGTATAGTTCTGGCACTGAACAAAGCACAAAACCGAGAACAAGGGACACGTCATGTCTGGGCCTAAACAGGTGACGCAGTACGAATGGAAATCTCGGTGTGGTATTTGCTTTCCACAGGCGAGACAGTTAACTTTTTCTGACATTGGTTAGAGCAAGAAAAAAGGATCCCCAATGGGGTACTTAGCTTTAGAAGACTTCATCTTGAAATTTGGAAGCAAAAACTCAGGTAGTGGCCTACCGGGACTCGTGCGAACTGCTTCTGCTTCGGGCTCCTCGGCAAGGAAGACTGATGTAATGGCACTGGCTGCCTGTTTTTCTACTACCGACGACCTGACGTCAGTCCTGGAGCGACAGCAACCGACGCAGAAATACTAAACCTCTGGTATTCGGGCCGACTGAGGGCTACCCCTGGCAGGATAACCCAAGTGTGATGACTGCAACAGTGAAACACGAAGAACATCCAAGTTGACATCCACCAGTGGTACCGAAGTAGGTGGCACCAGAAACATTGAAGTAGTGGGCTCCAAAACCTGTGGAGAGGTTGAAGAAGGAAAGATAAGTGGGTGTCCTTGGAGAGTAACCCTCGGCTCGGGGTGGGAGAGAGGTCCTAGGGGGAGCAGGATGCCCTCTGGTTGCTAACAGATGATCCATCAATCTGACTACATCTAGCTCTGAAAGGCTCCTGGTGGAAACAACGGACATCCCCGATGGCGATTCTGGCCTGCAAGAAATGGACTTAATTGTTGACCCATGAAGGGGTCTGTACATGGGGACTATCTAGTCCTGGGTGTACTCTCGACTTCAGCACCATAGTCTGTTGATGAATAATTTGTTTTGCAGGGGAGGAAATGACCAGAATGCTTAGAGAGACTATTGTTGGTGCCGAGAGGGTTACTGGCACTAATGATAAGGTTGGCATCATAGAAGTTTGGTAGCTTCAGTAACTGTTGGCACCGTGGGAGATGTGACAGACATCGGTGCGTGTGTGTGTGTGTATATATATATATATATATATATATATATATATATATATATATATATATATATGTATGTGTGTATATATATATATATATATATATAAATATATTTATATATATATATATATATATATGTGTGTATATATATATATATAGATATATATATATATATATATATAGAGAGAGAGAGAGATCTATAGATATATATATATATATATATCTATATATATATATATATATATATATATATATATATATATATATATATATATCTCTATATATCTGTATATATTAACCACCTAAGGCATGAAGGAAGGCTTGGTCCTGAGGGGAAACTCTGTCTCTATGGAAGATCAGGTAAGGCGGAGTTGACATAAGGGCTTGGATTTCACAGACCCTCCTGGCGAATGCAAGGGCCACCAGCAAGACTGTTTTCCAAGTACATAGCTTATCAGCTGCTGGATGGGCTGGTTCAAATGGAGGTAGTGTGAGGTTTTCTAGCACAAAATTAAGATCCCAGGATGGAGGGATAGGCTTACAAGGGGGACTGATATGGAGAACCCCTTTTAAGAAGAATTTTACTTCTACCCTGGATGCCAAAGGAGGTACCAAAGGAAGGCAGGCAAAGATGGCTGACAAATGCACTTTTACAGAAGAGTCTGTCAGACCTGAATGTGGTAGCTCACATAAACAAAGGACCGTGGGTACTGGAGCAAGAAAAGGGTCCTGTTTGTTCTTGAGACACCACCTGGAGAATCTTTTCCATTTAGATACATACTTTCCCCTGGTACTAGGTTTCCTGGGGTCTATATTATATTTTCGAAAGTTTCAAACATCAGACACCATATGAGCGATGTTTGAAATTTCGTAAATATAATAAAAAAATAAAAATAAAAAAAGTACAGTTGTGTACCTACCATAAATGTAGATGTTCGAGTGTATTCACTGTTGCAATCATTACACTTGGGTTATCCTGCTGGCAGGCTACCCGCAGTTGGCTCGAGTTCCAAAGTCTAGGTCCGGCGTCAGTTGCTGTCGCCTCTTCCCGGACGTCAGTGCACCAGGGGTATAAAAGACGCAACTGACCCCATTTTCTTCCGTTTTTCTTGCCCCAGATGTCAGGTGCCCCCAAATAGGAAGGCTGAAAAAAATTATGCCAAAAAACATGCATATACTAAAATAAACATTTCCTTAATCTACAAGCAAATACACCACATAGGTTGTATACAGTTGAGAAGTACAGAAAAGTCCCAGCAATGAAAAGAGGGATGGTGGGTGGGTAACCTGGACTGCAACAGTGAATACACTCGAACATCTACATTTATGGTAGGTACACAACTGTACTATGTTCATCGTATTTCACTGTTGCAGTCATTACACTTGGGTTGAATCCCAAAGCTGAGGTTGGGTAGCTGGGCCTAAATAGGATTAGGAGAGGCTACCAGGCCCTGCAGAACTGCAGTGGCAAAGCCTGCTCTGGATTTAGAGTAGAAAAGTAAGTGGTAGTGCTTGGTGAAAGTGTGCACTGAACTCCAGGTTGCAGCTTCTAAAATGTCTTTGGTTGGTACTCCTCTGAGAAAGGCTGCTAAAGTGGCTGCTGCTCTGGTAGAATGTGGCCTAATGCCCTTAGGCACTGATTTGCCATGTTGTGCATAGCAAATGCAGTGTCCTATCCATTTTGAAATTGTCTGCTTTGAGATATGCATGATCCTGCAGCATAAGCTACAAACAGTTGCTCAGTTTTTCTGAAAGTTTTTGTTTTGTCCAAGCAGAATCGTAGCTGTCTGTGTATGTCCAAAGCGTGCAGAAGTCTCTCCCCTTTATTCTGGGGATTTGGATAGAAAGTTGGCAAATGAATGGTTTGGTTAAGAGCCACACTGGAAACCACCTTTGGCATAAATGTTGGGTTTGTCCTTAGAGAGACCCTATCCTGATGAAAAATGATGAAAGCTTCCACTGCCATTAATGCCTGTAACGCTAAGACTCTTCTTGCTGAAGTTATTGCTAGGAGCAGAGCAGTTTTCTATGATAAGAATTTTATATCCGCTGTGTTGGCTGGCTCAAAAGGAGGCAGTGTGAGCTTTTCTAAAACAAAATTGAGGTCCCAAGTAGGCATTGGTGCTCTCCTTGGGGGTCTTATGTTTTTTGCCCCTCTGAGGTACTGCCTTAGTAGCGGATGTGAAAAAATAGGAGGTTCCGTATTGTAATGAGCTGAAATGGCAGAGGCATGGATCTTAATAGATGAGAAGGATAGGCCTTTGTCCAGCATCTCAGTTAGGTATTGTAAAATCTGAGGTATATTTGAAACAAGTGGTTCAAGTCCTTGTGCCTCGTTCCAAGCACAGAATCTCTTCCATTTCTCTGCATAAGATTTCCTAGTGCTGGGTCTCCTGGCTTCTAAAATGACATCCATAACAGCTTTAGAGAGAGGTGCGGTCTGAGTGGCTATATTACCTGCCATGCAGCCAGATTTAAGGTTCTGAGTTGACTGCGCAGAATATGATTGTTTTGTTGAGTCAGAAGATGAGGAATTTGAGGTAAAGGCCAGGCTGGGCCTTAAGACAAGCTCTTTAGGATTGGGTACCAGTGCTGGCATGGCCAGTCTGGGGCAATCAAGATCATTTTTGGCTTCTCTTGTCCGACTTATAGGAGCACCTTGGGAAGAAGAGGCAGTGGAGGGAAGGCATAAACTGTCAGGGTTTTCCAGCTGAATGAAAGAGCATCCACTTTCCATGCTTTGAGTGATAAGTTCTTGTGCATAATTTCTGTAGTTGGCAGTTGTGAGGGGAGGCAAAAAGATCTGTGTCTGGGCGTCCTCATTTCCTTGTTATCATGCTGAAGACCTGTGGATTTAGTTTCCATTCGTGGGGATCCATGAGATTTCTGCTTAGTTCGTCTGCCAGT
Source organism: Protopterus annectens (assembly GCF_019279795.1). NCBI lineage: Eukaryota > Metazoa > Chordata > Ceratodontiformes > Protopteridae > Protopterus > Protopterus annectens. Next base: position 69,353,720 of record NC_056729.1, read on the forward strand.
GTATTTTTCGTTCCTGGCAGGAATTGTGCCTGCAGATGTACTTGATAGGTCAGTGCTGTGTTCCACAAAGTCATGGCTTGCCTGCAGAGTGGGTAGGAATGTGTGCCCCCTTGCTTGTTTATGTACCACATAACTGTGGTGTTGTCCGTCTTTAGCAATAGTTGTCCTGGATGTAGTAGATCCTTGAAGGCTGTCAGGGCATTCTGTACAGCTAGCATCTCTTTTTGATTGATGTGAAGATGCATATGTTCCTTGGGCCCCGTGCCCGGAATACATTTTCCTGTCATGTGTGCCCTGCAGGCATAACCTGATGCATCCGTTGTTATTGTCTGCCTGGCTGTGGGTAAGGTGAAAGGCTGTCCCTTGTTGTGGTGACAGGCCCGGGACCACCATAGAAACTCCTGTTGTAGGCAGAGAATTAGAGTTATTATTGTTTCCAGGCTGTGGCAATGTTGAGTCCAAACACTTTTTAGATACCATTGTAGTTTCCTCATATGCCATCTTGCATATGGAATTAGTAGAATGCAGGACGCCATGAAGCCCAGGGCCTGCAGAATTTTTCTTGCAGGGAGCTGGGTCTTTGTTGCCATCATTTGAAAGTAATGAGTCAGTTGCCTTTGCTTGTCTGGCGTGAGATAAGCCATCTGGGCAGTTGTATTTAAGCTTGCACCCAGGAATATTATCGCTTGAGAGGGCACTAGTTTTGATTTATTTTCGTTTACTGTGTACCCTAGGCAAATTAGTAATCTTTTTACAAACGCCAGATTATTTAGTAGAATGTCCTTGCTCTCTGCTTCAATAATGCAGTCGTCCAAGTACGGATATATTTGAATTCCTCTTTGTCTGCAAAATGCAATTACTGGTGCCAGGCATTTTGTGAAGACCCTGGGCGCAGTAGATAAGCCAAAGGGCAGTGCAGAGAATTGGTAGTGCATTGAGCCAGCTATGAATCTGAGGTATCTTCTGCAACATTGTCTGATGGGAACATGCAGGTATGCCTCCTTGAGGTCCAAAGTAACTAGCCATGCCTTCTTGCCCAGTATGGGTAGAAGTTGCTGTAGTGTTAACATTTTGAATTTTGGAACATCCAGGAAAGTATTTAGGATTGACAAGTCCAGTATTGGTCTGCAGGCTTTGTCCTTTCTGGGTACTAGGAAAGGTCTTGAGTAAAATCCTTGTCCTTGTTCTTGTTGTGGTACTCTTTGAATAGCTCCCATATCCATGAGAGCAGCAATTTGCTTTGGTGCCTCTGCCCATTGGTTTTGTGGCAGGTCCGGCATACCTTTTGATTTTGGAAGGGTTTGAAAGTGGAACCTGTAACCCTGAGAAACAATATTCAGTACCCATTTGTCCTGGGTGATTATGTGCCAATTTTGTGAGAAAAGTGCTAGCTTTCCCCCTAGGGGTGCTGCCAGAAGTTACGTTTTTAGCATTTGTAGAGGGAAGTCATTGGGACTGTTTCCTGTAAGGTTGTGATTTGTCTTCTCCTCCTTTGGGGGCTGAAGCACCCACTGTTTAGGTCTGTAAAAGCCTTGGGGCTGAGATCTGTCTCTTGGGCGTCTGTATCTGCCTCTTTGTGGCCTGTCGACACCGGAAAGGACCAATTTTTTGAAGGCCAGTTTCTGCTAAACCTAGGTGGTTGAACCTGCAAGAAATCCTTTACTGACTGCATTGATTTTGCTTTATCCTCCATTTTGTTCTTTCAACCAAGCATGCCTTTGAATGACAGAGCCTGTAACTGCAGCTCTATAAGAAGCCTGTAATGAATCAAAACGACATTGCAGAGTATGCTTTCCCACTTGTTCAGCTGCATGCAATAAATCCTGCATTTCCTTATTGTCAGGACTTTGAGTTTGTAAGCATTTTCTGTTTTAACAAAGGCATGAGGTACTGTTGATATTTAAGCATGTGAAACTGGCAGTTTAAAGCCCTTACAGCTAAAGTAGCAGAAGTGTAAACTGTTTTCCCCCCTTCTATCCAGAGCTCTAGAATCCCTATCAGAGGGGACAGGTTTTTTTGCAGTGGAAGCCTTAACCCCTTTGGGACCCTGAGAAAATTGTTTCTAGGTCAGCAGCAGGGTTTTTATAAAGAAATTTATGAGAGTCAGGGACCCTGCAGTACCTGTCTGGCTTGACTAGTGCAGGGGGTAAAGAATCAGGAGACAGACTGGATTCAGAGAAAACATCATCAACAATATCAAGCACAGGGGGGATAGCCAGGGGCCTGTGCTGAAGCAATAAAAGAAAGTCTCTGAGCCTTTTCTTGTATTCTGAATAATCCTTGCTCTCCTAGTGGAAATGCTCCATCATGGTGTGCAGGGTTTCCCCAAAAGAATAATCCTCAAGGTATAGATTCTTCAGCATCAGAGTAAGTCTTCGGCCATTTTAAGCATCTGTTTCTTTGGCATGGATGACTGTCCAAGAGAATGCTGTACTTGTTTCCTTGCCTTTAATGGTGTTTTTGACTTTGCTTTGGCTGCTGCAGTGGACTTAATAGTAAGCTGTGAAGGTCTGAAAACACCTTCAGAAGTCGATGTCTGCTCAGCGGCTCTGGACTCATCTGAGGGAATAGTTTCCGCAGGCCCAATACCTTCAGTAGCCAGAGGCCTAGTTGTCTCCACGTGGGAGTCTGATATGGCCTGTGGCTCTGAGGTAGCGAGTGTCAGGGGCTGCGAAAGTGCCTCACTGAGAACCGGCGACTGGCCTAGAAGAGGCTTCGTCATCGGTTTTGGACCTCAGATGCCTGTCCTTTTCCTTGTCTTTGTGTTTTTTCTGAATTCTGGTCGTTTGTTCTGACGGCATTATGTAGTGAAACCTTCAGCCAAAGTAATGTAAAGCAAAATCAAACAGACACTTAATAGTGCGTTTGTTGAATCTAGCACAAAACCGACAACTAGTAACGTCGTGGTCAGGGCTTAGGCAAGGAATACAGTAACAGTGAAAGTCCTTATGAGGTATTTGCTTCCCACAAGAAATACAATTGTTATCTTTTACTGACATCGGTCTGGAGCAAGAAAAAGTTTCCCCAACGGGGTACTTAGCTTTATTGAAGACTTCGGTTCTGAAAATCTCAGGAGTCGGCCGACCGGCACTTGTGAACTGCTTTTGCTTCGAGCACCATGCGGCAAGAAAGACTGAAGAAAATGGCATTGGTTGCATCTTTTATACCCTTGGCGCACTGACGTCAGGGAAGAGGCAACAGCAACCGACGCCGGACCTAGACTTTGGCACTCCGGCCGACTGCGGGTAGCCTGCCAGCAGGATAACCCAAGTGTAATGACTGCAACAGTGAAACACGATGAACATCTATACTTACCTAAACGCTGTAGGCAGGGGGGCCCATGTGGGAGACTGCGCCCCCTCACCCCTGCTACTTAAATATTCCTACTCAGAGATCACACTGCATTGAAGTAAAGGGATAATATTCCCTACAGCGATTTCCGTGTTACATGTGCAACGTTTCAACCAATCGGGTTCGCTCAACACGCATTAGCTGTTTACAGTTTTTGATCACGAGATAGGAACCCGTTTTTTTTTTGCCTCCTGCAGGTCATTGAGTGCGTCCTCTGAATACAGATGTCCAAAGGGGATCAAAATTCTATCACCCATAAGGTCAGTTTGAGGTTGAGCACCTGACGGTGGATGAGGGATCCTCTGTCTTATGTGAGTAGGTTGAATTGGTGAGGTAACCTGTGGTGATTGTCCTTGGTTAATAGATATAGTAGGGGAAACAAATGTTGTCTTGACCAAAATGGGCTGACTAGCAGGATTTTTGGTTTGTAACTCGATATTCATAAGGACTTTTTTAATCATTGTGAAGGGAGGGGAGCATTAAGGAACATCCCCGCCAATGAAAAAAAGCAGGCATCCACCTTCCAAGCCTGTTGATGCGGGTTTCTCGCGCAAAAGAGAGGCATCTGTCTGTACTGGGAGGAAGCAAACTGATCTGTATGTGGAACACCCCTCCTGTGAATAAGATCTAAACATCTCCCTATGAAGCATCAATTTGGGAAAGGGAGCTGTGGTTCTGCAGAGTGTGGTGTCTGCCACCACATTCGCTGCTGAGGGAATGTATACAGCTTGCAGGTGTATCTATAGTTTCGCCGCTAGGGACCAAATTTGAACTGCCAAGCTGCAAAGTGGATAGGACCTTGTCCCTCCCTGCTCGTTGACATACTGCAGAGCAGTCATATTGTCTGTGATTACCTTCAAGATGTCTGATACGAGAATCTATTGGAAAGCCTGCAGTGCCAAGAGAAGGACCCTCAGTTCTTTGATATTGATGTGGTTCCTTTGTCTCTGTGTGGACCACTACCCCTGAACTTTGTTCTGACTATTGTTGCTTTCCAGAAAGGCTCCCTAACCCAGATCTAATGCATTTGTGTAGAGGTGTTGTGAAGGTGGAGAGGTCTGCAGGGGCATCCCCTGATTGTAGTTGATGGATGAAATCCACCATGACAGTTCCTTTTTTAAGCATGGGAGAACAGGGAGTGTAACATCCAGAGGATAGGTGTACTGGTTCCACAAATTCTTCAAGACCCATTGGAACGTTCTCATATGCTGCCTGGCAAAGGAAAGCATGGTAATAAAGGATGCCATGTGGCCCAGGACCCTCAGAAATTCCCTGGCTGAGATGGCTGGGAGAGAGAGATTGGAAGTAGTGGGTGTAGGGTTCCACCTTCTGGCAGGGGATGAAGGCAGACATGTCCATTCTTATTCTGTACCCTAAGAAAATAAGGCCTTGAGTTGGTGTCATTTGGGATTTTTGTTGATTCACTGTGAACCCTAGGTCCTCCAAGATCCTGCACACCATGTATAGGTGATGGGAGAGGGAGTGGCACTCCTGGTGAAGGATTAACAGGTCATCTAGATAAGGGTATATTTGTATGTCCTGCATTCTGCAGTGGGTGATAACCAGAGCTAGACACAATACTCAGAGCTGTAGAGAGCTCAAATGGCAATGCAGAACACTGAAAATGTAAAGAACTTACAAAGAAACGTAGGAATTTCCTGTAGTTGGGGTGACTGGGGATGTGAAGGTAAACATTCTTCAGATCCAGGGATACCATGAAGGTTTTGTGAGGGATAAGAGGCAAGAAATGTTGCAAGATGAGCACCTTGAAGGTAGACACCTTGAGAAATAGACTGAGGAGAGACAAGTCCAGAATTGGTCTCCAAAGACCATCCTTTCTTGGGACGAAAAACATCCTAGAATAAAATCCCTTGGTTGTCTGATCCCGAGGCAGTTTTCTATTGTGCCCTGAGATAGCAGCTGATTCAGAATTGCAGGAAAAATGTGAAGCTGACTTGAAGGAAGTTGAGGGCTCCCCTGGAAGGGGGGAACTTCCCACCAAGTCATACAATAACCATTTTGGATGATAGAAAGGACCCTAGTCTCTGAAGTGATTTTCTGTCATGAGGGTAGGGAAAGGGTTAGATGGAAAGACAGGGGGTGTGGATGTGGGCAAGGGATTTGAGTCACAGTGGAGGAGTTCTGTCTGGGTCAGGCTGTCTCTGAAAGGAAGTAAGGGTTGAGCTGGAGGAGGATCAAGGAGTGGTTTGCTTCCTGGGGTGTCTCTGTCCTTTTGACTGGGGTGAAGTAGAGTGAAAGGACTGCCTTCTTACAAAACTGGTCCTTTGTGGGTAGTTCCTGTGATATCTAGGAATGGGCGACACGAGCAAATGTTTCAAATTTTGCATCTCTTTGCCCTTTTCTTGGAGAGATTTAAGGAGCTCAGCTGAAGCAGTGCCAAAAAGTATCTTATTATCCAGTGGTGCATCAAGTAATTTGGCTTATACATCCAAGGGTAGGGGCTGAATTCTCAGCCAGGAATACCGTCTCAGGACAGAGCCAGATGTTGCAAATTTGGATGATGATTCTACAGCACTGTAGCTGCACTTGATGGAATGCCTGGTCACCTGACAGGCACTAGAGAGCGGGGCAGATAGCTGAGACGTAGCAGGAGAATCTGGCACATCAGACATTAATACAGTGACCTTAGACAGGATATCTACAACAAACCTACCCATGTGGGTTTGATAATTAATAACTCTAATAGCCAGGGTGGAAGAAGTATAAATATTCTTTCCCTGTCTGACCATGAATTTATCTTTATCTGTAGGGAACAAAGTAGAGGATAACTGCTTAGAAGATTTGTCTCCTGACACAGCAATGACTGCCAGGTGTGCAGGAAGATCCCTGAACAAGAACTATGCCTGCTTGGGGACTTTGTAAAATCTATCAGGTCATATAGAAGCTGGGGGTTGACAGTCTGGGACCTGAGATGCAAGTAAAAAAAGGCTAAAGACTCAAAAGAAAAAAGGACCCAAGAGAAAACAATCAAAGACTCTGCTTTAGTTAGGAAAGGGGAGGAGGAACTAAGAACAGAACAGAAAAACTAGTGAAAAATGATGTGAACGCCTTACTGCCTTTATAACAATTGACAGGATATCACACAGGTTTCTTTCAGCCCCCCACTTCCTCCCCCCTCTATAAGAGTGCTGCCCCCAAAAACAACCAAGCAGCCCCAAAAACATTCCAACTCTCAGCATGCAACACAAAGCTCATGGGACTGCATGGTGTCCATGGCTGTGCTCCACAGGAAACTCATGAGTCTACCAACCCTGAGCTCTTTAACCTACAGTTGTGATCCAACAGCTCTGCCAGGTACCTGCACCTCTGACACTCCACCAGGGTGTACGTACAAAAGGCGGTGCACCCACAGGCCCACTTTACCGGCAAGCCTTATGACAAATCTAATCACCAGCCCATTAAGCCTGATCTAATGGACCTCAAAAGGGGAATTTGCAGAAATTTGCAGAAACCCCATTTTGGCTTTATCAAAATGTGATCGTGCTGTCGTGCTTTCAGTACTTTTCAAAGTTGGCGAAACAAAGCAATTGGAAAGACATAGGAAAGTCAGTCACCACAACCTACTATGGAGGAGGGCTTCTATACAGATACAATACCTCCAGATCAAGGCCACAAAACCCACCATTTCTTATCGGGCATCATTGAGCAAGATGCAGCTTAAACAGAAGCTGACAGAGGGGTTGATGTCTGCATGAGTGACTAGCGCCATGTCCGGACTCAATTGCTCAGCATGTCATGTCACCACAGGATCACAAGATGGGCCACTCTTGTTTCTCATACAGAACTCCACACAATGAAAGTTATGGCTGACAAAGTTTGCAGATGACTGCAAATGGTTGAAAACTTAAAAACATAGTAGAAAACCTATCTCCTTCAGAAGGGTCTCACAGAAACTGAAAGCTGCTGGAGCCCTGGCCTATAATAAATAGTGCCAAGCAAAATACCCTAGTCATTCATAAAGAAATGAAGTTAAACCCCTCAAAAGCAACAAGGTTACACCAAAATAGAGAAGAAAACTGAGACCAATCAGGTGAGCAAGGACCTAGGTCATAGTGTTGGGTCAATGATCTGTCATTAGTATTATGAAGACCTTCTACATTGCCCTGCCTTATAAAGAAGTTCATTCATGATTCTTCATCTAGATCATAGTCTCCCTATACTCTCCACTCTCTCAAGCTCCATTCCAGACCCCATCCGAAACTAAATGCCCCATGAGTATAATGTACGACCCGGAACTGGCACGAAAGTATTCACCAAAAGGATAAAGGGTCTCAAACATCTGTCCTATGCTGCCTAAAGAAAGAAGGGTCTGAAAACTGATCAGCCCGCTTCGTAATCTCATGCCTCAGAACTCTATTTGCTCAACATGAGGTCATGTTCAAACCCAGATTTGATGAATATGCTCAAAAAAAAAAAGAATCTAGATCCGTCAGAGCCCAGGAGACTTGAGGGAACTCGACACCTTTTAATCGAAGATTGAATGATAGACGCGGGGGAGGACCCAAAGATCACCCAAAGACTCATGAAATATGCAGTAGGTATATGCATAGCAGAGGCGCTGGCCTCAGTTGTTCAAGAAAATGACCAATGGATGATGAACGAGATATACCCTAGGATTACCCCAGTGTCACACTCAACAGAGGCACAGCAAAAAAATGGGGGGTATAGTTCCCATACATAAAGGGGTTGGGAAGCCACAAAACTATGGGCTAGGGGTAAAATGCTCGGCAGCAGATAGCCTAGTATGAACCTATGAACCTATGAACCTATGCAGCCTGAAAGACATCCAGGAAACCTGGAAGCAGAGGAGGAACTGTAGACTGAGAAGGCAGGTCCATCTGCAGGCAGGTCCATCTGCAGGAGTTCAAAATACCTCTTTTTGTCTCAGATACATCAAAGACCTCCCATTTAAAATGCTCTTTCATTAGTGTAATAGTGTCCCCAAAAGAGAATTTTTCCCCAGGAGAATTAGGGCTAATGCAGTCTTCTTCTTCAGCAGAAGCAAAGTCCTTGGGAGACTCAAGTTGGGAACAGCAAGTCACGGATTCATCTAAGGAAGAGTGTTCTTCCTCCGACTCCTCCAAGGGCTGCACAGGAGGTAGGACTGGTTGGGGCACCTGAGACTGAAGGGCCTGGAAGGCTCTGAACAAGTTCTGCAAAAAGGCTTCCCATCCATGTGCATATTCTGTAGTTCTGTGTTTTTCTTTGTGTTTCTTTTTGTTAGAGAAATAGGAGAAATAGTTGGTCTGGGAGCCGACATTGGGATGGATGGTAAGGCGGTAGTAGGCCCCTCAGACACCACGAGCAGTGGTTCGCACTCACCATCAGGGCCCGATGTCTGAACAACCTCAGTGGACGTCCCCTGGGTTTCCCCTGAACCTGCTTCCACAGTTCCCAGTTCGAGGTAAAACCGATGTCTGATGTGACCCTGGGCTAACATTCACCTCAAGAGTAACTTTTTTGGCCTTCTTCCAAGGCGGTTCCCTCTGAGGTACCTACCCCACCCTCCGTACTTAACGCCAAATGTCGGAGTCTTTGATTTTCTAAATATAATTTTAAAGCACCTAGGCAACTTTGCAAGGATTTAGGTACAAAGGACTGGCAGATGTTGCAAGACATGGAGTTGTGGCCTTCCCCTAAACAAAATAGACACCAGTCATGCGTGTTCTGCCTTGCAATCACTTTCCAGAAGGACATAAAGAGCCTCTAATGCCTTGTTCTGTGCTATTGCAACTCCTCTCTTAGCATCTATATTAGCCAATCAGTATTCCTTCTTAATCTGAATAGTCTTTTCTCCCTCCCACCTTTTCCTGCACTCCTTTCTTTTGATAATCCCTAACCGCATTCCACCACATTACTACACTTAGCCAGGTCATGCATCTGTTCTATAGTCTTCACACATGCTGTTTTGAGATGTTCAAGCAGTAGGCAGAGAAATATACTTGAACTCTGCATTCTCACCAATGGGTTATATGTGCATTTGTCCAGGGCAGTATTGACAATACAGGGACTAATGTCACAAGCCCAATGACATTGAGGTTTCATGCAGCTAAATAATCTACACTACAGCAAAAGTGGTGTGCAACACCTTGTTATGTTTACCACTGCAAATTGCATCTCCCTGCTTAAACTGACCATTGCACCTCCCAGTAAGAAGAAGAAAAAAAACGCTCTGGGCATAAAGTGCCTCTGTTGTCCTACAAATTAGTTCACGTACAAGTTAACAATTCAAATCTATCACACCCAACTTAAGAAATTTAAAATGGTCCCTTCTTCATGGTAAAATGCAAACTATTTGTAAAAGAGTTAAAGTCACTTTTAATGGTTTTTCAAATGAATACTGGCCAGTGATTTGGTGTACATGGAACACGTATATTCAACAGCAGAGTGCAATTATGTAGTTGATGCAAGGTTTTCATATCACCAAACCAGAGTCTTACTGGAAAAAAAAAATCAGATTCCTCCAAAGAGGATACTGCTAGGCCTTCTAGATAAAAGTTCTGTAATTCTTTACAAAGGCATTAACACATCAAATACCTTGCGTAGACATGAGGCCTCAGCAATGGAAAGGCATACCAGACAGACAATATCCTTTTTCAGAAGTTTAATCAAGATCGTCCACACTTATCAGGTCAAGAATCACATCCTACATAATTTGGCAACCTCAAACATATGCTACAATCTACCTTTTATTACAAAGGTAATGCTATATACTTTTTATACCATATACGCTAGAATACCCAATAAAAGTTATTGTATAATTATCAATTCTCCACTACACTACACTCTCCTCATGGTGTTGAACACCCCCCAGCTTCGATGGGAGGGAACCACCGATCAGAAGCAGACGATGATTCTGTCCGTAACAAAGCGGCGGGCTCCAAGCCAGAAGTAGGCATCAAACTCATCCGAGTCAAGGCCCCGAGAGGCAAAGTCGGAACCCAAAGGTCAGTTCGACTATCCTCCCCGGACCCGACCGGCGAGTGTCAGCTCCTAGACTCCAAGGTCAGCACCGAGCAAGTCAGAGTTGACTGAACCGACAATCCTGGGACAGTTGTCGGTTCCAATAGTTCCATTATCATCAGCTCTGAACACTCCGGCTCCTATGCCTCGAGTTGGATCGGAGGAGGAACGATAGTAGTGGGGGGGGGGGGTTGGTCGGTTCCAGAGCCACTATGGTTGGCACCAATAAAAGTTTGGCCAACGCTGGGGTCTGCAGAAGCCTCTGCACCAGTGATCCACGTCTGTGTCAGATAATCTTGAGGACTAGGAAGAGGCCACAGAAGAAGCCACGGATTGCAATATGGGGGACTTAAGGGTTGGAAATACCGGTTCCAAAACCAGGGACCGGGCTCATATCCACAATGATAACAGATGGCTCCGAAACCTGTGGAGCGGAGGTAGATGTTTTCTCAGAAACTCTTGTTGGAGTCCAAGCGGTTTTCTTCAGCTCTGATCTAGAAGACACTTTTCAAGAAGGTTTAGAAGTTTTGTCATGTGAAAAACGTGCACATGACAGAAAAAAGGGTTTAATGAGCAACAACTGCCGAAGCACCAAGAATAAACTATCCTATACAGCTTAACTATTAACAGCAAAAACCCACAACTAGCTAAGAAAGAAAAAAAAAATACTTAAATTCACTGGCCGAAGCTGGTGAACTTACGATCTGTTATAGCGGCAAACGAGATCTGAGGGAAGCACCAGTGCATCATGGGATAGGGAGTGGGCCTCGAGCTGGTTGAAAACCTTGAGCTTTTGCAATAGGCTGAATGAAGGCGAGAAAGAACAACATCACATTACCTTGTGTAGGCATGATGCCTCAGCAATGGAAAGACATACCAGACAATCTCCTATTTCAGAAGTTTAATCAAGATCGCGAAAAACTCATCAGGTCAAGAATCACATCCTACGTAATTTGGCAACCTCAAACATATGCTACCATCTACCTTTTATTACAAAGGTAATGCTATATACTCTTTATACCATATATGCTATAATACCCAATAAAAGTTGGTATAATATCAACTCTCCACTGCAGTAGTAAATTGAGAGACATTGTAAAACACTAAAGAAAATCCTAAATGAATGAAATTCAAACGATCTATAACCATGAACTGTCAATGAATATGACTGGTTTCTTAATGAGCTTACCATATCTACAGTAATCATCACTAGTCAATAATTAATCATCACTCAGGCCACAGTTCCTAAACTGCATTTTTGGACAGCAAATATCAGTCCCTGAAGCTACATCTAAGTGTCAGTTCTTGAACTAGCAAAAGATAAACTTCACGGGAATCTCAACCATACAAACTTGACTTGGTATATTTTATAAATGTCTGCAATTTCTGCTATACAGCTACACACATTCTCCAAGGATTATGCAGAATCTTTGACTTTGTTAATGTCCTAAACAGTTGGCTGCATGTCAGACTTCTGCATAAAATGCTAAAACAAAGATTCCCTGCCCTTTTTTCACAGTACTGCTTATGTTTCAACTGCCTGCTCTTGGTCATTCTCAGCTTTAATACCTACGGACTGCTGTATCTCCATATATTCAATTATTTTATATTAATAAAAGTTTGTATCTCAGTAAATGACTTGATTGTTCAGATTAAGGATGCTTCTGTACATTTCACTGACACTTAATCTGAACAATCACGGTAATACTGCTTAATAAAGATGTGGTACCATGGAGACAAGGAAAATAATTCTCAAACATGTTCCAGAGTTCATAACAGAGCAAATCCCTGAGCAGCTGTTTGCATTAAGGTACACAGAAGACTTTGGTTCTCTAAGTGGGCATTATTATGTTTCCTATTGACATGTAGACATCACACCAACAGTGCAATTTATTACATCACATCTCAATGTGTCTTGGTCTAAACAATTTCTTTACTTTTCTCTAGTACATATTTCATCGCATGGATTGTGCATTCTAGTTGCCCATTTGACTGTGACTATACTGGGCTTGAATAGTGTGTTGAAACTCTTAGGCTTTTCAAAAATATCTGAACTCTTGGTTGAGAAGTTGTGGTCCATCACACGTAATATCAAGCATCTCTCATGCACTGCAGCACTTCTTACTATAGTACATGTTGTTTTATCTTTCCATTGCACAATTTTGGGATACTCCAAATGAAAGTCAACACGTAACAGGAAGTTGAGATCATGATGATAATGAAACAAGACCCACCTTTAACCAAGATCACATCAGAAGTTCAAGAAATGTTAACCCTTCTTTCTAACTCTAGTTTCTATGCATGCTACTCAATGATTTTAATGATTTTTTGTGCAACCTGTGCACTGTTAGTCCAATACTAGATTTTTTTCTCAGTGTGATTAATGGATTTTTAGAAGCACCTGCTGACATTTTTCTTGAGGATAGAGTGTACACCGCATGCAAAGAGAAAGATGAAACACAACTATTAGTCAAAAAAGGTGTCTGATGAAAATTTTCCACATAACCAGGAAGAAAAGTTATTTACATGTGAAGTTTTAGAAATACATGACAGAACTGGCCATCATCAGTTATTGAGGAGTCTCCTGGATATAGTTTTAGCACTACAATTACCTGTTTTTGTGACACACTCAGTTTCACTATTCCTTTAATAATTTTTTGGGCCAGCAATAAAATAAAATATAAGATAGAAGAATGGGTGTCCCCCACAGCATCTCTTCTTGAGCTTGCTGTGAGATATTCAGAAAAATGTCAGAGGGCAGATTATATGGAAGATAACAAAACAAATGCTTTATCACATGCAAGGGCCCCCTCAAATTATCTACAGTATGATCCAAATTATTCTCATTAGGGGTAATTTACAGTTATTAACCATTGGATGGGTATGGGCAATCTAGAACCACATGGAATAGGTTATTTCAAGCAAACAAGGGGAAATTGGCTAGGCTTAAAAATGGCCCACAAGGACAGCTAGCCTGGTATTTACCTATGAACCTATTAATCAAACAAAAGAAAAGTTAGTAAAGGAGGGTTGGGTTTAATCTTGTTCTTTAACAAGCTTCTTTGCATATTCATTACATTTTAAGTTATTTTAACCAAACAAAGATGATTTGCGTCATAAGCTCATTAGGCAAACATTTAGAAATATATGTTAACTTTAATTTAAGAACTTCAGTTGAAACGGAAATTTTTGGAAAAATGTTAAAAAATCAAGGGTGGAAATTTGCATGATGCAAACAACAACAGCACTTAAAGCTCAGGTGTGTAAGGTATACAAGGATCCTACTAAAGAAGCATTTTACTACAGATAATGACAAAAAAACTGAGGTTAAGACTGAAATGAAAAAAGAAGTTTTCTAAAAAACAGCAATGCAACTTTTTTGTCTGATGGTTGAAAAACTCTCCCTACCAGGTGTTTTTCTGTTTAATTTAGGGAAACAATAGGTATCTATTTTCATCGTTGCTCCATAAAACATGCATTTAAACACTTAAGGAGCTAAAACAACAGAAAGTTCAGTTGTGTAAAATCTTACCATAATGGTAGATGCCTTCTCTTCACTGTTGCAGTCTTCATAACATTAGGGATCCCCTGCCAAGGGCAGCCTAATGTCCATCCAGTATGTCAAAGCCTTTAGGTTCCTTTAAGGTATGCTGCACGTATGCTCCTCACGTAGTGCAGGAGCATAAAAGTGACGTTCGGACATACCATTCTCAGAACTGAAAGCCCCAGTAGAAACGTAAATCCAAGGAACCCCAAGAGGTAACCAGCACACCAAGAAGAGAAAAGGACCAAGGGGAGGAGAAAGGGAGCGAATACTGCTACAGTGAAAAAAAGAGAAGGACATCTACTGTTATGGTAAGATTTTAACCAACTGTACTATGTCCTCCTATTTCACTGTTGCAGTATTTATAACATTAGAGAGAGTGCCAAAGCTCAGGAAGAAACTTGGGAGGAGGAAGGACCAGCAGAGCTCTCTAGGAACCCATGAAGGATGGTCCTAGCAAACCAGCTCTAGCTCTGGAAATTTAACTTGTAGTGCTTGGTAAAAGTATGCACATATGTCCAGGTAGCTACCTCAAGAACATATTATCCATACCCTTGAAATAAGCACCAGAAGAAGCCACAGCTCCAGTAGAATGAGCCTTTACAGAATAAGGAAGGCTATTACCATGAAAATAACAAACAAAATAGCTTTTGAGATCCAAGAGTAAACAGTCTGCTTGGGTACAGCTAATCCCAAGGACCTGAGATGAAAGGAAACTAAGAACTAACCAGATTTCCTAATAGTCTTACTCTTATCCAAATAAAATCTGAGTTGTCTAAGTACATCCATGGTGTGCAGCACCTTCTCACTGACAGATTGCAGAGATGGGGAAAACAGTGGGCAAATGAATATACCAATTAAGGGACAACTCATTCACAATCAGAGGCATAAAAGAAGGATTAGTATGCAGGGACACCCTGTCCTTCTGAAACACCAAAAAAGGAGGACAAGCCATAAGGGCTTGAAGCTCAGACACCAGCCTGGCCGAGGTAAGGGCTAACAAAAGAACAGTCTTCCAAGAGCAATGCTGCAAGGTAAATGAAGCCACGGGCTCAAAAGGAGCCAGAGTCAATTTCTCCAAAACAAAATTAAGATCCCAGGGAGGAGGAACACGCTTCCTGGAAGGCCCGATATGAAGGATGCCTTTAAGGAATTGTTTGGTTTCAAATCTAGAAGCTAAAGGAACACAAAGGCAGAGAAAGCAGAGGCAGCCGATAACTGAGCCTTAACAAAAGAATAAGGAAACCCAGCATTGAGCAATTCACACAGAAGAAAGAACCAAAGGAACATCCACAGAAAGTGGATCCAGGTTATGAGAAAGTCAGAAAGCCTCTTCCATTTACATAA
The DNA here is from genome assembly GCF_019279795.1 of Protopterus annectens. Lineage (NCBI taxonomy): Eukaryota > Metazoa > Chordata > Ceratodontiformes > Protopteridae > Protopterus > Protopterus annectens. The sequence continues at coordinate 69,368,946 of NC_056729.1, forward strand.
GTAGGATTTCCTAGTATTGGGTTTCCTGACCTCCTGTAGGACCCCTAAACATGCCCTCAGAAAAAAGATATCTACGTAGAATCAAAATCCTATCACCCACGGGGGGGTGGGGGGGGGCTCAAGTAACTGGGAGAGACTAGGATTTTGGATGCAGACCTTTTAACAATAATCATACAGAATATTATATTCATAAAGTAGCAGAAGGTCTTCCAAGAACTAAGCCAACAAGGGAATGGAGAAAGGAGATTCGCCTAACAGGGATGACTGCAATTAGGGATACAGACAACAGAAGAGAGGGGTCAGCAATATACTGGAGAAAACTGGCAAAGGAACCAAGGTATTGGGAGCAAATAACTAGGCAGGGTAAGATAATAGAATGTGAAGATGCAGAGAACGTATTTGGACTGCTGGCTGGAGACTGCCCTCCACACCAAGGACTGATATTAGAGTATAGGCAAAAAGAAAGAAATAAGGGGGGTCCTAAATGAAAGACCAGCACTAGTAGAGTTTTTAGTGGAATCTAGTACAAAAGTTGCCATTAAAAAAGAAATAATTACTAGAGCATATAAAATATTTCACAATAACTGTAAGAATCAGAGTAGGTTAGGAAGGACTGGGAAGAGAGATTAGATAAGCAATTCACAAAGAAAGAACAGGGATATATATGTAAGTTTCACAAATATACAGAAAAATCTAAAAGATTAAGGATATTTGCCTGGGAGCGCTTACACAGATATTTCTATACCCCAAGCAGACTTCAAAGAATTTTTCCTCAGGTAGAAAACAAATCTTGGAGGTGTCATGGGGCAGAAAGAGGTAACTGGGAACATATTTTCTGGGAGTGTAATGAGTTGGCAAATTTAAGGATTTCCTGCAGACTGCTCTGTCAGAGATGCTGGGTGAGCAAATTGGACTAGGGAAATGATTTTTGAGCTATGATACAAAATCGGAATTGCCTAGCTATAGTAAGGCCTTGCTGAGTCTGATTATGATGGCTGCCAAAAAAAAAAACAATTACTAGAAAATGGTAATCAGAGTTTAAACTAACTTTAACAGAAGTAGTGATGATGAATGTAAGGTAGTGAGATAACCAACCACGATGTGCAAGTTCTTCTCTTGACTCAAAAAATCCAAACAGCAGACACAATATAAAACAAACTCCAATTTATTAAGAGAAATGATATGGGTAAGTGCCCTGTGTCGACAACTTATTCGTTATTACTTTGCTGTTATCAATAGAGACACCATGGTCTTTACATAAAATCAATTTTAAATTATCACTATTCCTATATTGAAATCTGGGTTTACTACCTATAATGTCTTTTATATGTGTGTGCATGGTGAGAATATGCCAGTTATTAGAAATAACCCGCCGTATATTATTAACGTCACTGGTGTATCTCATTATATAGTTGATCTTGTCTTCTCTGTTCCTAGTCTTGCCCACTCTTAAGTGTGTTGTTGCTCTCTGAACAAGTGCTTTGGGACCTGCATATACAGAATGTATGTCACCCAAGACTTCTTGCCTTGTATCCCTAACCATCTTGGAACTATATCCTCTGCTCATAAACAAAGTTTCCAAAAAGTCAGCTTCCTTTCTTAAAACATCAGGTTCATCACATAGCCTGGAAATCCTGATAAATTGACTTCTCACTATACCTTGGAAAGTATGCCTAGGATGCATACTATCGTATGTCAATAAAGCATTCTTCCAGACAGGTTTCCTGTACAGTGAGGACGTAACAGTCCCACTATTTGTTAACCTAAGGGTAACGTCCAAGAAGTGTATCTCCTTGGGTGAGTACTCTTTAGTAAATCTGAGAAAATTAGTAGTGGTTTGCAAATATTGTAAAAATGTATCAAATATGTCAATGGGTCCCTCCCAGATGATAAGTATATCATCCACAACACGCTTGTAGTATCTTACTGACTTAAACTGTTCATGGTTGAATAGATATAGATTCTCCCACCAATATACTACAAGATTGGCGTATGTATTAGTACAGGGGGTGCCCATGGCTACCCCCCATTGTTGCAAATAATACATATCGCCAAAGGAAAAAACGTTATTTGTCAGGATGATATCCATTAACTGACAGATCAATATATTCCTAGCATTAGTAAATGATGTTTCCTTTATTAATAACTCTCTGATATATTGTACTCCAACCTCGTTAGAAATCGAGGTAAATAAGCTTTCTACATCAAGTGTAATAAGAAAGTATTGTGATGTTGAAATTTTAAGTTGTACTGACTGCAAGGTATCCAGCAAGTGATGTGTATCCTTTAAAATAGATGAAAATTTATTCACTACTGGTCGCAAGATGCTTTCTAAGAAGACAGATATGTGTGAGGTTACCCAACCATCTCCCGATACGATCGGTCTCATGGGTATGGGGTGGACCTGTTTGTGAATTTTGGGTATTCCTTTAATAATGGGTATCACAGGATGTTGTATAGATAAATATTCGAAAGTCTCTACACTTATCTGTCGACATATCAGAAGGTCTTGCAGAGTGTCATTTACTGTCTGTACAATATGTAATACTTCATGATGATCTATATTTTTATATGTGGTGCTATCAGATAACATGTTGTTCATGTTATCAATATATTCAGAAGTGTTCAAAATCACAAACCCCCCCCCCTTGTCTGCCGGTTTCACAACTATTGATGAATTAGTTTTTAAACTGGTCAGAGATAGAGACTCTGAGTTAGTAAGATTATAAAACCTCCCTTTCTTATTTGTAACAGAGAACAAAGAATAATAATCTTTTTCACAGAGTTTAAGGAAACACTCCACTGGTGGAGGACAGGCGGTAAAAAGGTGCTTTTGTTCCTAAAAGGTATAGTTGAAATATTAACACTGGAGCTTCCATTCGTGTCTGAAAAATAAAGTTTCAGACATAGTTGTCGACAAAAAAGTCTCAGATCGATCAGAGTCTCTGTAAGAACAGCCGGAGAGGCAAGAATAAAATTAAGTCCCCTGTTTAGGAGAGTGATACTCGAATTGTCCAACACAAAATCAGAACAGTTAAAAACCAGAGAAGTCAATATCTGGTTCTCCTGTTCTGTACAGTCCTTTCTTCGGAAAGCTTCCTCTTCCGATACCCTCTGCTGTTGGACTGTCCTCGCTCACGTTGTGTCAACTTCTTTTGATAAGGTAAAAAAGGTACCGCTGCATTATTTGCCGATACAATGGTTTTAGGCACAGCTCCTAGTGCACGAATAGCTTGATTATGCTGTAGTGCCTCCTGGTTGGGAGAACGTATTTGGACTGCTGGCTGGAGACTGCCCTCCATACCAAGGACTGATATTAGAGTATAGGCAAAGAGAAAGAAATAAGGGGGGGGGGTCCTAAATGAAAGACCAGCACTAGTAGAATTTTTAGTGGAATCTAGAACAAAAGTTGCCATTAAAAAAGAAATAATTACTAGAGCATATAAAATATTTCACAATAACTGTAAGAATCAGAGTAGGTTAGGAAGGACTGGGAAGAGAGATTAGATAAGCAATTCACAAAGAAAGAACAGGGATATATATGTAAGTTTCACAAATATACAGAGAAATCCAAAAGATTAAGGATATTTGCCAGGGAGCGCTTACACAGATATTTCTATACCCCAAGCAGACTTCAAAGAATTTTTCCTCCGGTAGAAAACAAATCTTGGAGGTGTCATGGGGCAGAAAGAGGTAACTGGGAACATATTTTCTGGGAGTGTAATGAGTTGGCAAATTTAAGGATTTCCTGCAGACTGCTCTGTCAGAGATGCTGGGTGAGCAAATTGGACTAGGGAAATGATTTTTGAGCTATGATACAAAATCGGAATTGCCTAGCTATAGTAAGGCCTTGCTGAGTTTGATTATGATGGCTGCCAAAAAACACAATTACTAGAAAATGGTAATCAGAGTTTAAACTAACTTTAACAGAAGTAGTGATGATACAAGAAACAACTGGAACTGGGATCTCTAGAAAAGGGTAGGAGCAAATTACATAGGAAAAAATGGGAACTGTGGGATCAATATATGCAGAGGAGGAATGAGGTTTAAAAGAAGGCAGGATTTGAATGAGCTATGTAATGGCTGACTAAGAATGACTGGATATGTTAAAAATTATGTATAATGTTTGCAGCTACAGTTGTGTTGGCACAGTTTTGAATGTATAATAGTTGCAGCTGAGATCGTGTAGCTATAGTTTGTCACTTATATAGTTGTAACATGACCTATGTCATACACGATAATTCAATAAAGATGCTTCTTGTTTATAAAAAAAAAAAATCCCATCACATAGAGCATCAGTTTAAAAGTTGACAGGTGTGGATGAATTAGAGATCCCTTGTCTTTTGTGAGTAGGTTCACCCTGTGAGTTAACTTGTGATGACTGCCCTTAGATAAATGCAGAAGAGGGAACCAAAAAGGGAGTCACCAACAAGATTTTGGGGGGCATCCTGTTGAATTACGAACAGGACTTCTGGAATTAGGGAAATCGGAAGGAAAACATAAGGAAACATCCTCTTCTAAGAAAAATATAAGAGGATGTCCACCTTCCCCACCAAAGGACCTGGGACTCTGGCGCAAAATACAGGAAGTGGTCTGTTCAGAGGAGAGGAGAGGAAAATAGATCTATTTCAGGAGCACCCCACAGGTGGACAATGTCCAGAAACACATCCTGTGAAGTATCCATTCTTGACCAGCTCAGAGTATCTATCACAATGTTTTCACCTGAAGAACTGTAAGCTGCCTGGAGAATGGGTTGATACTGGACAGCAAGATCCCATACCAGGACTGCCAACTGGCAAAAAAGATAAGATCTTGTTTCCTCGTTTGTTTACATACCACATCACTGTGGTGTTGTTTGTAAACACCTTGAGAGGTCCCAGGGAGAAGAGAGGATGAAAAGCGTAAACAGCCAGCCAGCAGAAGGGCTTTCATCTTTTTGACATATATGGAAATAAACATCCTTGAGATCCAGAAACACCATATAAGGCCAAGTAAGCAGAGGAGGGAACAAAGTCTGAAAGGATATTTGAAAAGTGGGCAACTTCAGAAAAAGTGTTTAGATGAGAGATATCCATAATTGTTCTCCAAGTACTCTCCTTTCTGGGTACTAGAAACATCCTGGAGTAAAACCCCCTCTCCCCTTTGGGGCACAGGCACCTCTTGAATACTACCCTCAGTCTAAAAATCCTGAAACACCTCTAGGAAAACAGAGTTGCTCCCAAGGGGGCTGAGGAATACCCATAAAAGGGGGAAGGGATTTCCACACCATGAAATGCTCAAGAATCCTGAGTAATCTCTAGCCAGAGAGGGAGAGAGACAAAGAGGAAGAGGGAAGTGGCTGGAAAGAATAGGATAGTCAGACAGCACTTGCTTTATCTGGAAAGGAAGACTTCTGAGGACCTTAATTCTGAGTAGCCTTAGCAGGCGGAGCCTGCTTGCCACCCTTTTTGCCCTTACGAGGGCGGCAAAATTGTCAGCGAACAAAGGCTGTCTTATTAGGGTAGTTCCTCTGAAATTGGGAACAGGAAAAACAAACACACTTAAGTTCCTGTAAAGCCTTTCCCTTATCTTGGAGAGCCAAACAAATCAGCAACAGCTTCACCAAACAAGTGTTTATCAAGAGGGGCATCCATCAACTTACCCTTGATATCATCAGGCACAGGTTGAAGCCGAAGCCAATAATACCTCCTCATTACAGATCCAAAAGCAGCAGCCACAGAAGAAGGATCTAATAACTACACTTGATGGAATGTCGAGCTACCTAGGAGGAAGTCCCTAACGGGGAAAGAGCAGAAATTTTTCCTCAGAATCTGGAAAATCAGAAATAACCTGAATATATGGGTCTGATAATTAATAAATGAGAAGGAATCCGAGAAGAGTAAACAAAGGATTCCTGATCCGAATTCAACTCCTCCTCAGAGGAATCCTGTTCCCTGGGTCTTTGAGGGAGTAGAGGACCTTGAGGAGGTTTCAATGCCATTAAATAAACCCTGAGTGAATTTCACTCACTCTATGGATCCTTAGGGGCTGGGGATGTAGGTTTAGTTTTTTTTTCTTCAATGGTATGTCTGCCTTATAAAACTTGGAAGGCTCTGACCCAGGACAGCATTCAATAATGGTAGCACAGATGATTTCTCTGGCTAAAATCGGAGGAACACTACCCAGGCCCCACAGAAATGATCAATCATGGTTTCCTCTGAACATCCAAAACAGACATCTGCAAAGCCTCCTTGTACATGCTTAAAGCCAGATCCTTTCTGGGCTCCAACCCAGTCGTGGCAGAAGAATCTGACGACAAAGCTGGGTGAACCTCTGGGCATTCATTCACCTCAGGAGAGACATCTGGCAGAGGCTGAACAGTGGAAGATTCCAGCTAAGGCTTATTGGCCTTCCCTACGATGGCTGTCCCTCTGGGTGGGAAGTTCCCTCCATACTATCTTTCGCAAGAAGTTTAAGATGCTGGCTTTCAAGATACAGTGCCAAAGAAGAAAGTCTAATATGCAAAGTTTTACATACAAAAGCCTGAAAGATGGAACAGGATGTATAGTCATGCAAGGCGCCAAGACAAAATTGACACTGTTCGTGGCAGTCTTTATGGGGAATCTGTCTTCCACACTGGCATTTACTCTTCTTTGATAACATGCAACTCCACAAACAACAAAAAGAAAAGATAAGCAAAAAAAGAACCTCAGTGGGGCACTTCTCTGCAAAAGCTCAATGAAACCAGCAACAGAATGTAGGCGTTCAAACGGATGATCAAAAGATGGCGTGCAGACTGGCAGCAAAGAAGTTCTGAGGATTATACATATGGATGTCACCTTTATGCCCTGTGCTATGAAGGTGCACAGGTGTGGTGCACTGTATACCTTAAAGCAATCAAAAAGCTTTCGCATCTTGGCTGGATGTCGGGCCGCCCTTGAGAGGGAATCCCTAATGTTATGAATACAACAGTGAAATGGAAGGACAGCAAATAAATACTGTATTTTGTAAATACGGGCATTGACCAAATATACAAGCACTGGAATACTAAAAGAGAAATCAGAAATATCAAGCTTACTTTACTTAGAAAATTCATTGATGAGGCATATGCAGATCCTGTGAACGAGATATAGAAAAGTTTGTCTTTTCACACTCACTTTCTTTTTTGTATTCTATTTTTCTATTTCCTATTTTCAGCTGTTACTTTGTCTCACCCATCTTTGATTCCTGTATTAAGCTTATCCCTGTTCTTCTCAAATAAGTACCATAGAATCTGTCATCTGCCTCAGCTGCCACCAAATGAAGCATATGGTACCTTGGTTTAGTGACTCAGAGGACAGCACCTCAAAAGTGCAAGCAATATAAAAGTTAACTGTGTACGGTTTGCATGTTGTCCTATGCGCGCACAGGTTTTCACTGAGTGCTCGTTTCCTTCCAGGTCTGAAAGACACGTGGCCTCCAAGTTACCTACAAGATATATGTACATATTGGGCGCATATTGTGAGAAACCATCACCCTATTTAGAATTAATTTCTTAGTCTGGTGCCCACTGAATGCAACTACAGTTCCAGGTTCCCCGTAACCCAAAAATAGATACAGCAGGTACTTATATAATGAATGAATGAAAGGGCTCAAAGGAGTTCTGACACATGAATGCAAAAAAAAAAAAATATATATATATATATATATATATATATATATACACACACACACACACACACACACACACACACACACACACACACACACACACGTCTGATATTTCAAATACTCCACAAAGAAGTACTCTTCTGTTATAGAGACTCATGTGTCACTGTAAATGATACACAATCAAGGGACTAAAAAGGCTTAAGTGGTCTTCACCTTTCTTCTCAGTTAGCCAAAGATCACATCATGTTCAAAAATGTTCAGCACTAAACTGATGCACTGCATTAAGCAAGTACATCCAGGCTGAATAAAAAACAAAAACAGATGCATGTAAAGTCCAGGTTAGTAGATTTATGTGCACAGAATGTTGGAAAATACCCCCAAACTGTCTTCAGTACAAAACAAATGTCTGCCGATTGCTAGGCTAAAGCTGTCATGGCACCCAAAAATGTGGAGTTACGATTAATTCTAGAGTGAAAGAACATTACCTATGTTTGTAGGAGCTGTGTGTTCGTAAGCATACTGATAAAACTTTCTTGCTGCCATGGCATTCATTTGTATTAATGTAACACATCGTTCACACCACACTTCTTCGGGTAGATTCACTGGGAAGAATGAGTTGAAAAGGAGGTTAACAATGCGCCTTGCAACTGGACGAGAATCTATCTCAAGCCGGGCCAGAAGGTGCTCCATAGGGCAAATTTTCCAAAACTACAAAAAAAAAAAAATCATGTTTAATCAAATAGTCCTTAAGAATGCTGCCAACCAAAAGCATTTTGCACTGACCAAAACAATCTAGACACTGCAAAAAAGTACAGTTTTGTACCTACCATAAATGTAGATGTCCGATAGACATGCAACTGCAGTCATAACATGTGGGTTGTCCTGCCTCAGGCAGCCCTCGGTCAGCCGGATTCCAAAGTCTGGGTCCGACGTCGGCTGATGTTGCATTTCTCTCCGACGTCAGAACGGCTGGAGTACATAAGCATCAGCCGACGCCATTTTCTTCAGTGTTTCTTGCCCCAGATGCCAGGTGCCCTCCAAGGAAGGCTGTAATCAAATTGGAAGACAAAAACAGGATTCCAAACAAATACATGAGCAATAAAACAAATACACCATAACAGATATCCCCAGCTAAGAGTAAGGGGGATAGGAGTGGACCCTAGGCATAGAGGGGTATGGAGGGAGGGAAAACCCGACTGCAGTTGCATGTCTATCGGACATCCACATTTATGGTAGGTACAAAACTGTACTACGTCCTTCAAGAATGCAACTGCAGTCATAACATAGAATACCATAGCTTAGCTGGGGGAGGAGGTATGCTCTAGGAAAGAGATGGTGTGGCAATCAAACCCTGCAGGACTGCCGAAGCAAAGCCTGCTCTGGATCTGGAATATAGGGGGAGATTGTAGTGTTTGGAGAATGTATGCACGGAGCTCCATGTAGCAGCTTCTAGAATGTCCTTTGTAGGCACCCCTCTTAAAAATGCTGTAGAGGTGGCTGTAGCTCTGGTGGAATGTGGTCTGACATAGGCTGGAACAGTCTTCCCATGAAAGGAATAACAGAATCTGATGCAATGTCCAATCCATTTAGAAATAGTCTGTTTTGAAATTGCTTTTCCTTGGACTGCAGGGCGTAAGCTACAAAAGCTGTTCAGACTTCCTACTGGCCTTGGTTCTGTCCAGGTAGTATCGAAGTTGTCTATGAATGTCCAAGGTATGCAAAAGTCTTTCCCCCTTAATCTCAGGATTGGGGAAGAAAGCAGGCAGATGAATGGCTTGATTTAGAGAAACCCTAGATACCACCTTTGGCATAAAAGTAGGGTTGGTCCTTAATGAAACCCTGTCTCTGTGGAAAATAATAAAGGGTGGTATTGCCATTAGGGCCTGTAGCTCCGAAACCCTTCTTGCTGAGGTAATTGCCAACAGGAAAGCTGTTTTCCATGAGAGAAATTGCAAGTCAACTGAAGCTGCTGGCTCAAAAGGAGGTAGAGTCAGTTTTTCTAAGACACAATTGAGGTCCCAGGCTGGCACTGGGGCCTTTCTTGGTGGCCTAATGTTCTTGATTCCCCTGAGGAATTGTCTTAGTAAGGGGTGAGAGAAAACAGGAGGATCAGTGTTGTATCTAGCTGAAATAGCAGATGCATGTATCTTTGTTGAAGAATATGAGAGGCCGCTCTGTAACATATCTGCCAAATATTCCAAGATGAGTGGGATGTTCAGTAATGATGCATCATGTCCCTTGCTGGTATTCCAATTGCTGAATCTTTTCCACTTTGCTAAGTAAACCTTTCTGGTGGATGGTCTTCGAGCCTCTGTTAGTATCCGCTGAACTTCCTTGGAGAGAGATAAGCAAGTTATTTATGGGATCTCCCAGGCTGTTAGCTGCAGTGTCTGAAGGTTTGGATGCAGTGTTTCGAAATTGTGTTGAGTCAAAAGTAGAGGCCACTGAGGGAGGGCCCACCTCCTGGTGTGACATATGCTCCCTAGTAGTGGGTACCAGTGTTGTCTTGGCCAATCCGGAGCTATTATGATTCCCTTGGGCTTCTCTGCTTTGATCTTTAATAATACTGAGGTCATCAGTGGCAGAGGTGGGAATGCATAGATTGCTAGGGAGTTCCAGTTGAATGAAAGGGCATCTATTTTCCAAGCCTTTGGATGGTATGTCCTTGTGCAAAATTTTGGTAGAAGATGATTGAGGTGAGAGGCAAATAGGTCCACTTCTGGCTTGCCCCATGTCGAAGTGAGTTGTCTGAAAGCCTTCGGATGTAACCTCCACTCATGTGGATCTGTGAAATTCCTGCTTAGGCTGTCCGCCAACACATTGTCTTTTCCTGGAACAAACTGGGATTGTAACTGGATGTTTAGACTCAGTGATTTCTCCCAAAGCTGCATTGTCAGTCTGCAAAGGGTGTAAGAGTGGGTGCCCCCCTGCTTGTTTATGTACCACATCACAGTGGTGTTGTCTGTCCGTATCATTAAATGGCCTTGCTGGAGTTGGTGTTGAAAAGCCTCGATAGCATGCATTACTGCCAGCATTTCCTTTTGGTTTATATGCAGGTGTGTTTCCTTTGGAGACCATTGTCCTTGTATACACCTGCCTTCCATGTGCCCCCATCCAAGGTCTGAGGCGTCTGTAGTCATGGTCTGTGTTATCTGTGGTTTTTTGAATGACATACCTGTGTTTTCCTGGCTCACTGAGGCCCACAATAGGAATTCCTTTTGTAGGCATGGAATGAGTGGTATGATTGTCTCCAAGTTGTTGCTGTGTTGAGACCAAATGCTTTTTAGGTACCATTGAAGCTTTCTCATGTGTAGTTTTGCTAATGGAACCAGGAGAATGCAGGATGCCATGTAACCCAGGGCCTGTAGGAATCTCCTTGCAGTCATCTGGGTGAGTTTTGCTAAACCTTTGAAGTATTGAGTTAACTTCTCTTGCTTGTCTTCTGGCAGGTAAGCCATCTGAGAGGCTGTGTCTAGTTTGGCTCCTAAGAAGATTATTTGTTGGGATGGCTGCAGTCTTGACTTTTGGAAGTTGACTGTGTATCCCAGAGCTTGAAGTAATCGTATGACATAATCTAGGTTTTTTGTCAACATCAATTTGTCGTCCGCTTGTATGAGGCAGTCGTCCAGGTACGGGTAAATTTGTATACCCTGGAGCCTGCAATGAGCAATTACTGAAGCCAGGCATTTTGTAAATACTCTGGGTGCAGTAGATAAGCCAAATGGCAATGCTGAGAATTGATAATGCTCTGGCCCTGCAAGAAATCTGAGGTATCTTCTGCAGCTGTGTCTGATAGGGACATGCAGGTATGCCTCCTTGAGGTCCAGAGTAATCAGCCACGACTCCTTGCCCAGCATGGGAAGGAGTTGCTGTAGAGTCAGCATTTTGAACTTTGGTACTATGAGAAAGGTGTTTAATGCGGACAAGTCCAGTATTGGTCTCCATTGAGATTCTTTTCTTGGAACAAGGAACAGTCTTGAGTAAAACCCCTGTTCTTGTTCTTGTTGTGGAACTCTTTCTATTGCTTTCAGTCGAGTCAGCAGAGTGATTTGCTTGATAGCCTCTGCCCTTTGATGTTGTGGTAGATTTGGCATGCCTTGTTTTCTTGGTAAGGTATGAAAATGAAACCTGTACCCTCGGTCTATAATGTCCAAAATCCATTTGTCCTTTGTCAGTCTGTGCCAGTTTTCTGCAAACAGAGATAATTTCCCGCCCAAGGGAGCTTCTAGTTGTTCCCTGGTAGGCGTAAGTAGAGGAAGGTCATTGAGTTTGTGGTTGTTGGGCAGGTGAAACCCCTGCGTCACTTCTTTGGTTTCCTGGCTGCCATTGTCGTCCCCTGTAAGGGCCTCTGTATTGGCCTCTTCCTCGGCCACGTCTGTTCTTACCCCTTTGAAACTTTTCTGGATTAGGAAAGGACCAGTTTTTTGAAGGTCAATTCCTACTGAATCTGGGGGGTTGAACCTGGAGGAAATCTTTCACAGTCTGAACTGATTTTGCTTTTTCTTCGATGGTCTTTAACACATCCTTAGCATTTGCACCAAAAAGCTTGTTCTTTTCCAAAGGTGCATCCAGAAGTTTTGCTTTTACATGATCTGGTAGAGGTTGATCTTTTAACCAAGCATGTCTACGCATCGCTGCCCCTGTCATAGCTGCCCTACATGAAGCTTCCAGTGCATCATATCCACACTGCAGGAAGTGATTGCTTACTTGCTGAGTGTTATGTACAGCTTCCTGCAAAGTCTTCCTCTGTCTAAAAGATCAGGAGAAGCTAATGTTTTTTGTAAATCTTCTAAGAGATAATCCTGATATTGGAACATATGAAAAAGGCAATTTAAAGCTCTCATAGATAAGGTAGTGGATGTGTAAACCTTTTTACCCCATCTCTCTAATGACCTTGCTTCCTGTTGGAGGGCAAAGGATTTTGAGGTGGAGGCTGAAACTCCTTTAGGCCCCTGTGAAATAGTTTCCAATTCAGCAGTATGGGCCCTGAATAAATGGGAATGAGTTTCTGGGACCCTGTAATACCTGTCTGGCTTGGCTGGAGCAGGAGGAAGAGAATCAGGGGTAGCACTAGAATCAGAATACAAATCATCCAGAACATCAAGTACAGGAGGAATAGCTAAGGGCCTGTGCTGAGGCTTCTTAAGGAAAGTCCTAAGACGTTTCCTAGAAACAGAATATTCCTGACCCTGCCACTTGAAATGTTCCCTCATGGTGTGCAGAACTTCCCCAAAAGAAATATCCTCAGGAGGGGAGGCCGAAGGTATGGAATCTTCTGCATCCGAGTCCTCATAGGTCTGGAAGAGCTCTTCCTGGCTATGGACAGAGCCCTCAGAGTCTTCATCAGAAGGAGAAGGGTCAGAGGGTTCAACGCGGGGCCTTTTATCAGGAGGAGGCTGGGATGCTCTCTCAAGATGGGCCTGTGAACCTCTGATCATGGAAATTAAATCAGCAGCCATGGACATAATTTGTGTCTCCGGAGTCGGCTGAGGAAAGGATTTGGAAGCAATATGCTTTGTTTTGCTGGCTGCCTTAGCCCTAGTGTAGGCCTTAATAGACATGGCCATAGGAGGCCTGGCAGCTCCACGTGCAGGAGTGACCTTGTCTACAGCAATGGTCTCGGGCATTTCCTCGGTTTCGGTATTCGGAGGAAAGTCTATAACTGGCGTCGGAGTAATGTCTGGAATCGGAGTCGTCGGTAATGTGGTGTCTTCGGTTCGGAGCGGTGGAGAGACCGTCTCAGAGGGAACCGGAGCACTCGCTAGGTTTTGGCATGGAGTCGGTGGTAGACGCGGGCCGAGGATGTCGGTCCCGGTCTTTTCGCTTTTTGGGAGTTTGCGATGTCGGAAGATCCGACGGCATGGTGTAAGCAAATTTATCGCCGAAGAAATCTTCAGCGAACTCCGCCCGGCGCCTGAGAGTGCGCTTGTTGAAGCGAGCACAGGCTACACAGGCCGAGATGTCGTGGTCTGGGCCCAGGCAAGGGAGGCAGTAAGAGTGGAAATCCTTATGAGGTATTTGTTTACCACAAAAAAGACAATTGTTAACTTTTTCAGTAATTTCTGACATCGGCTGAGGCAAGAAAAGGTCCCCAACAGGGTACTTAGCTTTTTTGATGACTTCGTATCAGAATACAGGAGCTGACCGACCGGCACTTGCGAACTGCTTCTGCTTCGGGCACCGCACGGCAAGAAAGACTGAAGAAAATGGCGTCGGCTGATGCTTATGTACTCCAGCCGCTCTGACGTCGGAGAGAAATGCGACATCAGCCGACGTCGGACCCAGACTTTGGAATCCAGCCGACCGAGGGCTGCCTGAGGCAGGACAACCCACATGTTATGACTGCAGTTGCATTCTTGAAGGACATCTCAGCATCACAAGAGCAATCTCAACTTCAAAGTGATTCTCTGCAAGATGCTGCAAACATACAAACTGCTAATAAACTCCTTTAACAACACAGAAATAAAATTATTTACCGTATGCTAGTAACCCATGTCTTATATGCCGCCAGTAAATCCATATGGAGTAGTCAAAATCTCACAGCAGTAAAAGTTAAATAAAAGCATTTCTCCAGTGAATGAATGTTTACAAAATGATGAAATGTGGGCATCATACAGTGTCACTGGAAGTCCAAATGTCTCAGCCGATAAGTTTTTTGGAATTAAAAACTAAAAAAAAAAAAATCATCAGTGTTGGTGACTTTTTTTAAAACTAACCTGTTTTAAGAAATCCATATCTGAAAGGCAATAGCAAAGATATGATGGTGAAAGGTGTTGTTACCCTTAGGACACAACCTAAGAGATGATGTTATTTATTTAACATTTGTTGACCGGGATAGTCTAACTGGATTTATGTCCATTTTCAGTAGAGTCCCAGGGAGTTAAGCTCCAAGAGATTACTAGACTACTAACATACAGGTACTAGTTGTTATACAGTTAAATACTACAAATTTTAAACAGTTCAGGAATTTTCACAGTTTATACAAAAAACATGTTATAAGCATTAGATAAGATATTTTAGACTTTATGTACAAGACTTCATTAGTAACTAGAAAGTAGTTGTTAAACAAATGCATACTTCAAGTTTCAACAGTTCAGTAATGCTCACAGTTTAAACAATACTTGTTGCCTGCCTTAGGTAGGATGCTTTAGAATTATATGCAGAAGAATTTAACTAGAGATAATTTAAAATACCTATTAGGATAAGATATGTTTTTGCCAAGAATAGGCCTTGATCTGAAAAGACACAGATAGAACAGGAATTAGGTCTGAAGAGAGGGTATTTGGGATATAGTATGAGATTAGTCTGGATTTGTACAGGGACATAACCAATGGGTTTTAAGATAGAGTTTCAGATTGTGTTTAAAAAGTGTAAAGGGTTTTGAACGCAATGGTGAGTTGTTAAAAGTGAATCCGATTCAGAAGCTCTAACCAGCCTAATTGTTTCAGATTATGGCAGTGATGGGTCCTACAGGAGGAAGCAGTAGCAAATCTGGCAATGCTATTGTAAGCGTTCGCTAGCTTGTTAAGGTTATTTTTTGACAAGTTAGTATATATGGAAGAAGCATAAAGAAGTGTGGAGATAAGGTGGGAATAGGCAATAGTGGTTCTGGCTAGTGGGGAGAGAAAAGGTTTTATCCTATAGAGGGAGCCTAGTTTCCTGTTGACAGTTTTTACGATATTGTTGATATGGGTTTCAAAGTTCAGGTTGTTATCAATGGTTACCCCTAAAAGTTTAGTTGTTGGATCGGGAGATATGAGTGTACCATTATTGGATAAGACTGAAAAGTTCATTGGGAGTGATTTACGGGTAGGTGTGAAGAGGAGGAGTTTTTTTTTTTTTGGGTTCAAGAGGAGGCATCGTTGTAAAAACCAATTTTCTGTTTTATTGAACATTGTCTGAGTTAGAGTCTGTAGTTGGGATTGAGATTTAGCTGAGCAGATTATTGTCGAATCATCTGCGTATTGTACACAGTTAGTTAAAGGAATAGCTAGGTTGAGGTCATTGATAAATAGTGAGAAAAGGAGGGGACCCAATATAGAGCCCTGAGGAACACCTAGGGTAACTGGGAGATAGGATGAGAGGTTGTTGTCCCATAGCACTGCCTGCTGTCTATTATCAAGGTAGGACTGGAACCATTGTATATAGTCTTTGTGTCCAGAGGGAAGGATTTTAGAATATTAAGAAGTAAGTGGTGGTTGACCATGTCGAATGGTTTTGAAAGGTCAATGAAAAGTGCTGAAGAAAAAGATTGTTATTACGGTTTGTATTGATGCTGTCAGTGAAGGATAGGAGTGCAGTTGTACTGTGGAAAGGCCTGAAGCCATGTTGAGATTTGGCCAGTAAATGGTTCTGGAGTAGGTGGTCTAGTAACTGTCTGTGGATGCACTTTTCCATTATTTTAGCTAATGGGGAAAGTAGAGCTATGGGACGATAGTTAGAATATTCTCTGGAGTTTCCTCCCTTGTGTAAGGGGATAATGTAGGATATTTTCCAGATGGTGGGAATAGTGCTTTCTTGTATGGTTCTATTTATTAGCAATGATACAGGATAAGCTATGACTTTGGCTGCCTTTTGCAGGTATTCAGCAGGTAGCTGGTCAGCTGAGGGGGTAGTAGGTTTTAGTTTACTTAAGAGGTTGCAGATGAGGGAAGTTGGGACAGGTTGCAGGTTTAGAGTTGGGAGAGAGTTAGTAGCATTGGTTGGAAGGACAGAGCTACTGGCTGTTAGTTGATTAGCAAGTGTTTGGATGGTCTCAGTGAAGAAGGTATTAAAAGCATAAGCAGTTTGCTTTGAATTGTCTGAATCTGACCCTACAGGGGGTGGTGTTGTGCATTGGCCTGGTTGAAGTAGTCTGTTTATGCTAGCCCAGAACTTTTGTGGATTATTTTGGTTGGTCTGTTGGAGGTAGAAGTAAAACTTTTTTTTATTAACTTCGAGTATAGCTTTCTTAGTCTCATTTCTTTTTTGCCTGAATTGTTGTTGGTCTACGGGGTTTTTAGTTGCTCTCCATAGTGCCCAAACTTTGTTTCTCTGTTGCATTTTAATAAAAGTAAAGATCACCATAACCACACTATAAAACACCATAGCCACACTATAAAATACTGCCATGGGAAAGGACAATCCTGAAGTAGAGATCCAAATTACGCAACTTATTAAAAGCACAGATCAAAGACCACAAGACCACAGTACAAGCATTCACAATGGATGGATTCAAAAAATACCACCAAAGGCAACCAAATCCCACTGGAATGAGCATTGACCATGTCACTGTACAGTCCACCAGGTCTCTAATGGCAAAATACAATGCATCTGGGAATCCATTTTCACAAAGTCTACTTTGACAACCACAGAATTTTCCTTACCTGTTATAAAAGACAACACAGAAGCAGAAATGCAGACAGAGAAATGAATATCCCAGCATGGTGGATACTCCACTCCTTACAGAAGATAACTAGACTCAATCAGTTGGAAAGTTCATACATCATTTCTGTAGGCGCGCATGGATTCAGATTTTGCTCTTATGTAACACAAGGTAGAGCTTATGGAAAAAGATAGCTGAAAGCTGGTAAACCAGCCTAGTGAAAGTGATAGCTACCAAGGAGTATTTCAGGACACAAACTTTAAAGCCCTCTAAACCAGTTGGGCTCAATGACCAGAGTGAAACGCGTTCAATATGAAGTTTGAAACTCAAGGAAAAAAAGCGTTCTCCAAATAGAAGCTAACTTTGTTGTACTACAGTACAGCCCTCACATCAGGTCATGTTACTCAAAGAGGGCTAGAGAGACCACTTCATTGTGGAATGATTAATAGACTCACACCTATTAACTGTGAAATATCACATCTCTGATGACCTTTACCCATCCTTAAATTCCTGAGTGTTTTTTGAAAAAAAAAAAAAATCACATTAGAAAGCATAACTCAAACCCTTGGGTCCATGGAGCACAGCCACAAAGCCCTGACTGAGACCCAGGTAGCCAAAGAGCATTTAATGACTCAGGCAGTGGAAAAACCAGGAAAGGGCAAGTGGGAGATGTGTAACTTATGTAGCAGCACTTGCCTGAGAGGGAGAGTTGTCGTGGCTCCCCAGTCCCCCAGTGGTGACTTGTCACTCCAGAGTGGGATACCCTGCATGCCATGAGAGCATGCCCCAAAGGTGGAGGGAGACGGGTTGGGTCTACTCATGCCATTGTAGTAGCTTGGGGGGGGCTAGTTTGAGAAGAAGGAATGCCCAGTGGCGTAGCTAGAGTTTGTGCCACCTGAGAGTGTCTAGGTTTGACCCCCCCCCTCAAAATCATGGTCAAATGGGGGCCCCCATACATAACCCCACCCCCCCAGAGCCATTCCAGAGTCCCATTACTTGACTATTTCTCCCCATTTACCATAAACACTGTAATGTGCATACTGCTTTATGCTTTATTTCTATAATGATTATTTATATTTAATTTAAAACTTTTATTTTAAATGTTATAGCACAGCGATAGAGATCTACTAAACAGACTTAGCATTAAAACTTCTTTGTCCTTGAAACTTACATTCATTGAAACAGCATTGAAACACACATTCATAGAAAATACATCTGTCCAGTGGCTAATAAATTTTACCTTTGGGCTGTTTTCAAATCACAAGCCCCTTGCACAGACATTTAGGACAATGCACACAACATGTGTTCTTTGATTCACCTTCCTGATTGTATTAAATTATATTCCTTGTATAATACAGGACACTTTTAAATTCATTGTTTTGAACATTTTTCCAGTAAGCAATGAAACAAAATGCATGAACCAATAATCACAAAACTGCCCAACGCAGAACATTTTCATCATAAAAGTCTACTCAAACTTCTATCATTACAATCCGCCAATATCAGTAAACATGCACGACCTCTGCAGAAGAGTCATCTAAAAAAGTCGACATTAAAGAGATCTGTAACTAATGAAGAAGTTGCTGCTAGCAAACAACTTTATATGTCATTGTTTCATATACAAATAAAGTGCTTGTTGCCCTTGAGGAATAAATTGCCTGTGTTGCATTAAAAAAAAAAAAAAAAAAAATGATAAGCTAGTAATATTGCAATAAGGAATGGATGGCAAACTGATAACAGATTCATAGCTACTAGGTATCTTCTGAAAAGGAGGACATTCTCAGCATCCACCCCTGTAAAGTAACACAGTACAATATCAGCAATCCATCTACATACTGTGGGATTAGAACCCACAGTCTTCTGCATCAAAAGCAAGTATACTACCTGTGGTGCTACTAACAATGCAAACAGACTTGGCATAAACAGCACTGAACTTCTCTTCCCTGAAGATCTCAGCTCCTTGTAAAATCCACTTGAAATTCAACTATAGTTCTCAACTTTGCAACACAAGAAATCTGGAAAAAGTCAAAATTTATTTTTTGGGGGGGGGGGGTGAAAACCAGGGACACATTTTAAACATTGCTTGTATAATATTAGAAAGCTACTAGAATAAAATGATGTGCTACCATGAGATTCCTGAAATATGGGAAAACAAACTTAAACGACTATCATTATTTGGTGAATTCAGTTCTCACTGATTTGCTAGAAAATCACAAATTTTAAGAGGAACACACCAAAAGTATGAGCCAAACATTCCAGGTGTTCTGTGAAAATCTGGACAATTGAGAGCTATGGACTCAACTCCTAAGTGACGGTATGGGTAGAGAATTCAGGCTCTTATTTCTTGTACCTAAAGTAGAGGGTTTCAGCCTGAGTAACACTAACCACCAGATATATGTAACTGGGGTATTTGACACACACACACACACACACACTATATATATATATATATATATATGAGAGAGAGAGGAACAAGCTAAATTAATGATCCACACACCAGGTTAGCAGCAAGCAAAATGAACAATTACCTTACTTGGAAGAGAATACGAGTTGGCGGGTCTATATTAGATCACCGAACGCTTAAAAAAGCGAGCGGTGAATCGACCCTATGTAAGTGAAAGCTTACAGTTTCAAACTGTCAGAACAATTTTTTTCCTAGGGGAAAAAAATCTCTGTTCCAACAAAAATAAATAAATAAAAAACTTTAAACATTACATTAAGTGGAGGGCTGCACCCACCACACCCCTCGATGCCCCCACACACCCCCTACTTAAACATACCAACTCCGAGACCGCAGTACAGTGCCAAAAACAGCAAAGTAACGAAGCGGCCAAGCAAATTCTTTCCCAGGGAAAGAATTCACTTAAAAGCCACTTCAATATTTTGCCGTTTCAGGATTTTGAGTTCGACTAAGATGCATTTGAAAGAATGCGGCTTCGGTCTTCTAATAGGGAACCAAATTGGCAGCAGCAGCATTATGAATATTCCCAGTTTGTTTGTGTCTTTCGGCTTTTTCCCGGTTAGGGGTCGCCACAGCGGAACTCCGGTCCGCTAATGATTGGCAGTAGAGTTTTACGTGCTGGCTTGCCAGGCCTAACGCACAACCTTCAACGAAGGAACGCCCATTCACGCATGTCACCACATAGAAGACGCTCCAACTGAGAATCGAACGGGCAACGTCTAACTGTGAGGCGACAACGCTACCGCAGCACCACCACCGCAGGCTATTATGAATATTCCCAGTGAAGCTGCAAAATAAATGATCCACTCGTTGGCAGCTGAAGCAATAAAATGAATGATCTCATCCCCTTACTCACACACACAGGAGCAGAACACTCCTTAGCAATGAAATGGTGCACTGTACTTAGAATTGCGTGCATGGGACAGGACGCTGCATTCATAGACGTGATGCTATGCAACCATTCTTAAAGAACACCACCCTTACTTTAAAAAATTTGTTTTTTTTTTTACTTAAACTATTAAAGCAATTGTGACAGTCACAAAAGTGTCGTCCAGGGCAGACCGCCCCCCTCTCACCCCTCACCCTCTAGCTACACCACTGGGCATGCCTCCATTTTGGAGGCATAGTCAGTCCCATGGGGTTAGGCCTCATCTACAAAGATGACCTCATGGATGCCAGGATGACAGCTCTGACTGTCTCTTGCCTGATGGGGAATGAATGGGGTGGGGGTCACCCTGTCAAGAATGAATGTTTGAATAGAAAAGGGGAACTGATTGTTGGCAAACAGTGGCATGCAAAAAAGTACAAAAAAAAAAAAAAAAGAATAAGTCAAGTACAAATATTTTCTGAACAAGTAAATTCTAACAAAAAGAATATGCGACTGTATTAAGTAAAAAAATATATTTTTTTATCATTGTAAGGAGCATTTACATCAATACACAGACATATTACAATGTAAAATAATTCCATACTTATAAAACAAGAAACACAGTGGGCAAAATGGATAAAAAAGCCTTATTTTATTAACTGTAAAGCGCTTTTCGTTTACATATAATAGCAAACTTCCTCAGACAAATTTTAAAAACAAATGAAACTTCCTTTTATAATTCAAATAAATTGCCTCACCCTCTCAAAAAAGGAAGTGACGTAATACTTCTTTTGAATTGAACTTGCAATATAAAAATTGAGCACTTTACTAAATAAGCATTTTTTTTTTAAAAAAATCGACCATACTATTACATGAAAATCTGTTGGATAATAGTGAATATTAATATATGAGAGTGTTTTTTTTTTTTATTAAGAGCAACTGTTCTTCTAAATCAGTACACAATCTATTATACTACATACTGAGACCATGTTGTAAACCTATCATCAGAGATACTTGCATGATAAAGATGTATTAATATTTGATTATGATGCCCTATTATAAAATCAGCTAAGCAATACCCATTACCACATACTAAAACACAAATTTGTGCTGATAAACTTAAAATTAATAATAATATACACAAAATGAAAATGAACTATCTAGTTAGTGCCTTTAACCTAAGAGCTCTAATAATTATGCAATAATCATTTAGCTCCGGCCATGTATAGGAATATAGACACAATTGCCAAATTAATTCAGCACTTTCAAGCTGAAGTGCCCAAGGTCCACCATTTTCCTGTTCATTCATTTATTGGATGACACTGAAATGAAACTGGTGGTCATTATACTCATGTACACGTTTGGCTAATGCATTCATAAGCATACCCTTTCTAAAAGCATATAAATGCTCATAAATCCTCTCTTTTAAACTTCTTGTTGTTCTTCTGTATAGTATACTGGACAAAAATTGCCCGAAGCCACATAGACCACCCTCTTTGTGTTACAATTGAACTTACCATATATTCCATACTGCTTTTGTTTATCTCAACATATTGGCTTTGATATATGTAGCTACAATAATTGCACATCCCACACTTTTTCATGCCCACATTACCATTCATCTTTTGTTTCTTACAATTTTCAATTAAGTTTTTCAAATTTTTACCTCTCCTTGCCACCATCCTTAACATCTCCTAGCTTGTTCCTAATTTGTGTATCATCAATAACTATCCAGTTCTTTAACATTATGGCTTTTATTTCAAAATGTGTGCTGAAAGCTGTTATAAATCTAACCAAAGAGTCATAATGCTGCTTACTTAATAAAGTGCTCAATTTTTACATTGTGAGTTCAAGTCAAAAGAAGTATTACATCACTTCCTTTTTTGAGAGGATGAGGTGGTTTATTTGAATTATAAAAGGAAGTTTCATTTGTTTTTAAAATTTCAAGGATTAACACAACATGTGGAAGGGCTCACTAACATCATTGAGACCAAAAGGAGCAGTCAGGGTTCAGCGTTGACACACCACAACACTGGTTTCCAATCCATCACAGGGGTTAACATTGCAACAACTGAAAGTGGATGCCTTGTTTCATGGACAGGAGGAGCAGTTACAGCAGCAACAGATTTTGGGTGCTTCGTTTCAAGGACAGGATGAACAGTTACAGCAATTTACGCATCTGAACATCAGTGGTAACAAGGGCCAGCAGCAAAGACTGGCCTCACCGACCCATGAGGGAATTTTTCCTGGGCAAACAAACACATCTGAGTGCAAATGGAGATAACGCGGAGGGACATCAATGACCCACACATCCTGGTTCTAGCACTGCTAATATATCAGGTATGACTTTACTGCCCCTTAATAACGAGCAAAATGGGGGACAATATCGTATTAATAATGTTCATGCTGTTTATAACAGCGATAATAATGATGGTACAATACACACTTGCATGCAAGCTCAGGGGGTTGCAAGCACAAGCAGTGTTTTATGGAACCCCCCCCTGCTTAATGAATGGTTACTAAATGAATATCAAACTACGGGGAGTTCTAGTAATATGAAAGGGGAAGGTAATGTCACAAAAGGACTACTTAACCAGCTTGATGGTAAATTACTTAGGCAAAGGAAAGCACAACTTGAGAACGTGTCCCTAAAAGACTGTATCATCAATAGGGTGGTGGAAAAAGGTTTACAGACATGACGCTATCCTGCAGGGTTAGTAGAGAACACTCCCCTGCATAACAAGCTCATCCTCAAGTTTGATCGGCATGGTTTTGAGTTGTTTGAGTTGCTCATCAAATACAACAACAAGGAAGTTGATGGGCTTCTCAATGAATGTAATGAACTGGAATCTCGGTTGTAAGCTGATAATGAGTATGAGAGGTATAAGTATGAGCATCAACGTATCTATGGCAGCACTGAGAAAATGTTAATGGATTTGAAAAGTACAGTTGTGTACACTTACCATAAATGTAGATCTACGAGTGTATTCACTGTTGCAGTCATCACATTCGGGTTATCTGCTTGCAGCAGCTTTCAGTCGGCCTGATTATCAAAGTCTGGGGTCTTGCGTTGGTTGCTGTCTCATCTTCCATGACGTCAGGTAGTCAGGAGTATAAAGCATGCAGCCGACGCCATTACATCACTTTATCTTGCCCCAGATGTCAGGTGCCCCCATAATGGGAAGCAATTATATACAAGGTTACACCTCCAACAAAAAAGCATAGTAAACAAGAATAGCGGTATAGTCAGTGGGCTGAAGGGAGGGTAACCAGGACTGCAACAGTGAACATACTCGAACATCTACATTTATGCTAAGTGTACACAAATGTACTATGTTCTTTGTGTTTTACTGTTGCAGTCATCACATTTGGGTAGTTTCCCAAAGCTAAGGATGGGAGGAGGTAATTAGATAGCATTAGGACCAGCTATAAGGCTCTGCAAGACTGCAGTGGCAAAACCAGCTCTGTGTTTTGAAAAAAATTGGCAAGTGGTAATGCTTGGTGAAGGTATGTACAGAACCCCAGGTAGCAGCTTCTAGGATGTCCCTGGTAGAGACACCTCCGAGAAAGGCTGTAGAGGTAGATGCAGCGCTGGTTGAATGTGGTCTTATCCCCTGTGGGGTAGGTTTTACATGGTGCTTACAGCAGAAATGAATACAATGGACTATCCACTTAGAAATGGTTTGCTTTGAAATGGTCTTCCCCTCTGCCCCTGCGCATATATAAAATTAGAAACACAAAAATATGCCTCCAAACAAAAGCAAATACACCAAAAAGGCTTTTAAGCATAGTAAAAGAAAGAAGATGTATAGTAAAAGAAAAACGGGGGGCTGGAGGGTGGATAACCAGGACTGCAACAGTGAATACACTCGAACATCTACATTTATGGTAAGTGTACACAACTGTACTATGTTCATCGTGTTTCACTGTTGCAGTCATTACATTTGGGTAGATTCACAAAGCTAAGGTTGGGAGGATGGATTTATACAGCATTAGGACCAGCTATAAGGCCCTGCAAAGCAGCAGTAGAAAAGCCAGCTCTGGATTTAGAGAAAATTAGTAAGCGATAATGCTTGGTGAAAGTATGAACTGAACTCTAGGTAGCAGCTTCTAGAATATCCCTGGTAGGAACACCTCTGAGAAAGGCTGCTGAAGTAGATGCAGCCCTGGTGGAATGAGATCTGATCCCCTGGGAGATAGGTTTCCCATGGTGCTTATAACAGAAATGAATACAATGGCTTATCCATTTAGAAATGGTTTGCTTTGAAATAGCCTTCCTCTCTGCCCCTGCAGCAAATGCTACCAGCAGTTGTTCAGATTTTCTTTGAGATTTAGCCCTGTCCAAGTAGAATCTTTGAGATTTAGCCCTGTCCAAGTAGAATCTAAGTTGTCTGTGTGCATCCAATGAATGCAGCATCCGCTCTCCCTTGTTCTGTGGATTGGGAAAGAAAGCTGGCAAATGAATAGACTGATTAAGAGCCACACTGGATACCACCTTGGGCATGAATGATGGGTTGGTACTGAGTAACATCCTGTCCGCATGAAAGATGATGAAAGGCTGCACTGCCATAACGGCCTGTAGTTCAGATATCCTTCCAACTGAAGTGATTGCTAAAAGGAAGGCTGTTTTCCAGGAAATAAATTTTAAGTCTGCAGTTGCAGCTGGCTCGAAAGTAGGTAGAGTGAGTTTCTCCAATACAAACTTAAGGTCCCAGGCAGGGGTTGGAGCTCT
The DNA here is from genome assembly GCF_019279795.1 of Protopterus annectens. Classification (NCBI taxonomy): domain Eukaryota; kingdom Metazoa; phylum Chordata; order Ceratodontiformes; family Protopteridae; genus Protopterus; species Protopterus annectens. The sequence goes on from NC_056729.1 coordinate 69,394,000, forward strand.
CCTGGGTGGTCTCAGGTTTTGGCCCCTCTGAGATACTGCTTTAGAAGAGGATGAGAGAAGAGGGGGGGGGGATTTGCGTTGTAATGAGCTGAAATGGCTGAGGCATGGATTTTTATGGAAGAAAAAGACAGACCCTTGTGAAGCATCTCAGTTAAGTATTGCAAAATCTGAGGTAAATTGGGCACTGCTGTGCTCATTCCTTGAGATTGATTCCAGGCACAGAATCTTTTCCATTTGTCAGCATAAGATTTTCTAGTACTAGGTCTTCTCGCCTCCAAAATGACATCCATCACAGGTGTGCTGAGGGATGCTAAGGGGGAATTTAAGTGATTAGCCAAGCTGCAAGATTCAATGTTTGGAGCTGAGGGTGCAGAATTTGTTTCTCCTGCTGAGACAGTAAAGAAGGTGTCTGAGGCAGGTGCCACGGAGACGTGTGATACACTGCGCAGGAGTGGGTACCAGTGTTGGCGAGGCCAGTCTGGAGCAATCAAAATCATTTTTGGCTTGTCCTGTTTAACTTTTAGTAGAACTTTGAAGAGCAAAGGCAGAGGGGGGAAAGGCATAGACTGATAGGTTTTTCCAGCTGAAGGACAGAGCATCCACTTTCCAGGCTTTTTTGTGATAAGTTCTTGTGCAAAATTTGTCCAACTGGTAGTTCTGGGGTGAGGCAAAAAGATCTATGCCTGGACTCCCCCATTTGTATGTCAACATGTTGAAAATCCGTGGTTCCCGTTTCCATTCGTGAGGGTCCATGAGATTTCTGCTTAGTTCGTCTGCCAGAACATTCTGCTTTCCTGGCAGCAATTGAGCTTGTAGTTGTACTTGGTAGCTCAAGGCCATGTTCCACAATGCCATGGCTAGTCTGCAGAGGGGGTAGGAATGTGTACCCCCATGCTTATGTACCACATATAACTGTAGTGTTGTCCGTCTTTATCAGTAATTGTCCGGGATGAAGGTAGTCCTTGAAGACTCTCAGTGCATTCTGTACAGCTACCATTTCTTTTTGATTGATATGAAGGTGCACTTGGTTTGGGGGCTCCATTTGCCCTGAATGCACTTCCCTGCCAGATGAGCCCCCCATGCATAGTCTGATGCATCTGTAGTTAGGGTTTGCAGGGGTGGAGTGAATGGCAGTCCCTTGTTTTGGTGGCAGGCCTCTGCCCACCATAGGAACTCTAGGTGCAGGCAAGGTATGATAGGAATCATTGTTTCTAGGCTGTGACAATGTTGACTCCATAAGCTTTTTAAATACCACTGAAGTTTCCTCATATGCAGTCTTGCATATGGAATTAGAAGAATACAGGAGGCCATGAACCTCAAGGCTTGCAGTATTTGCCTTGCAGATAGCAGGGTTTTTGTGGCCACCTGTTTGAAGCAAGTCACCAAATGAATTTGCTTTTCTGGTGCAAGGAAAGCCATCTAGGTAGTTGTACTCAAGCTTGTACCCAGGAATGCAATCTTTTGAGAGGGTACCAGATGAGATTTCTTTTCGTTCATGGTGTACCCTAAACAGGTTAGAACTCTTTAGAAACGCCAGATGTTTTATAACAATGGCCTGGTTTTCTGCCTGAATTAGACAATCATCCAGGTATGGATATATTTGAAAATTTCTTTGCCTGCAAAATGCAATTACTGGAGCCAGGCACTTTGTGAATATCCTGGGCACAGCAGACAAGCCAAAATGCAGTGCAGAGAACTGATAATGCATATAGCCTGCTTTGAAGCGTAGGAATCTTCTGCAAGAGTCCCTGATTGGGATATGCAGGTAAGCCTCTTAAGTTGAGAGTTGCCAAACAGGCATCTTTGCCAAGCATAGGAAGTAATTAAAGAGTCAGCATATTGAATTTTGGAACATCCAGAAAGGTGTTTAGAGTAGAAAGCTCCAGAATTGGACGCCATGATTTGTCTTTTCTGGGTACCAGGAAAAGTCTGGAATAGAAACCTTGTCCCTTTTCCTCATCTGGCACTAGTTGAATAGCCCCTATATGTTTAGGAGGGAAAGTACTTGTTTCTGAGCCTCTGGCCACTGATTTGGGGGCAGGACTGGCCACCCATTTGGAGTTGGCAGTGTATGGAAATGAAATCTTTATCCCTGGGACACTATATTTAAAACCCATTTGTCCTGGGTTATAAGTTGCCAATTTCTTGAATGAAGAGCCAATTTCCTCCCCAAAGGGGCGGCTAAGAGTAAGTGCTTGGTAATTTTAAAGGGAAATCATTGAGAGTGTTTACCTTAGGGTGGTGCCTTGCTGTTTCCAGATTTGGACGTGGAAGCACTCCAATGTTTCCCTTGGGACTGAAACCTGGTGCTTTTGGAATGTCTGGGTTTGGCGTAGTGGCTCTGGAAGGAGCTGGAAAGGACCAATTCTTAGTAGGCCAATCCTACTAAATCTAGGAGGTTGCACTTGCAAGAAATCTTTCACAGCTTGCATAGATTTAGCTTTATCTTCCATCATTTTCAGAACTTCTTCAGCCTTATTGCCAAATAGGCGGTCCTGCTGTAAAGGAGCATCCAAAAGTTTTGCTTTAACATGATCAGGCAGAGATTGCTCCTTAAGCCAAGCATGCCTTCTAAGTACAGACCCGGTAACAGCAGCCCTACAAGAGGCATCTAAAGAATCAAAACCACATTGCAAAGTATGTTTGCCAACTTGTTCAGCTAAATACAATAAACCCTGCAATTCTTTATTCTCCACACAGTCAGAAATCAACATCATTTTTTTGTTTACGCAGTCCCAGGATATGCTGTTGATATTTTCGCATATGGAATTGACAGTTTAAACCCCTGATTGCTAAGGTTGCAGAAGTATAAACCTTTTTACCCCATCTATCCAGCACCCTGGAGTCTCTATCAGAAGGGGTAGGATTTTTAGCAGTAGAAGCCTTAATGCCCTTGGGCCCTTGAGAAATAGTTTCAGGGTCCGCAACAGGATGTTTGAAAAGGAATTTGTGGGACTCAGGAATCCTGTACTACCTGTCTGGTTTGCTAGGGGCTGGAGGCAAGGAATAAGGGGCCATACTGGATTCCGAAAACACATCAACAATATCTAGTGCAGGAGGTATAGCTAAAGGCCTATGCTGAGGAAAAAGAAGGAAATCCCTAAGCCTCTTTTTGGATTCAGAGAAATCCTGACTTTCCCAGTGGAAATGCTCCCTTAAGGTATGTAAAGTTTCCCCAAAAGAGAAATCCTCAGGAGAAGCAGAGGGAATGGAATCCTCTGCATCAGAGTCCTCATAAGTAGGTATGGACAAATCCAGATCATTACAAGAGTCAGAAGAAACAGAGTCCTGCTCAGAAGATTCATAGTCAAATTCAATCCGAGGCCTCTTGGGGGTTCGACTACCCCCGATTAGAGTAATTAAATTTTCGGTCATTTTGATCATTTGTTTTTTAGGCATAGGGGCCTGAACATGCAGCCTGGGCATCGGTTTTTTAGACATAGATCGAGATTTAGGCCTGAGCACTGAATTTGGAGTCGGTTTAATATGCAATTCTGCAGGCCTGAATACACCCTCAGAAGCCGGTGCCTGCTCAGCTGCAACGGACCCATCCAGGATAGAGACATCCGCGGGTTCCATATATGTAGCATCTCGTGGCATACCAGACTCCGAATGGGTCTCAATAGAGGCCTGCGAATCAAAAGTAGTGGGTATCAGGGGCTGTGAAAGCACCTCACAGAGTACCGGCGAACGGGCGACTAGCTTAGGAGAAGCATCATCGGCAGTTTTGGACCTCAACGGCCTGTCTCTGTCTTCTTGTTTGCGTTTTTTCGGTATTCCGGTAGTCGGATGGCTAACCAATGTAATTTCTGGATAATTAACTGAGAACCGAAATATTCTGAAGCAAAAATGTACCGACGACGGATAATGCGCTGATTAAATAAAGCACAAAACCGACAGCAAGGTACGTCGTGGTCAGGGCCTAGGCAAGGAATACAGTACAAATGAAAATCCTTATGAGGTATTTGCTTCCCACAAGTAATACAATTATTAACTTTTACTGACATTGGTAAGGGAACTGCGGTGGTGGTGCTGCGGTAGCGTTGTCGCCTCACAGTTACACGTTGCATGTTTGATTCTCAGAGCATCTTGTGTGTGTCGACATGCGTGAATGAGCGTTCCTTCATTGAAGGTTGTGTGTTAGGCCCGGCAAGCCAGCACGTAAAAATCTACTGCCAATCATTAGTAGACCGGAGTTCCGCTGTGGCGACCCCTAACCGGGAAAAGCCGAAAGACAGTTTTTACTGACATCGGTAAGGAGCAAGAAAAAGTTTCCCCAACTGGGTAATTAGCTTTTAGTTGAAGACTTTGGTTCTGAAACTCGAAAACAAAAATTTCAGGAGTTGGCCGACCGGCACTTGAGAACTGCTTCTGCTTCGTGCACTGCACGGCAAGAAAGACTGATGTAAAAGCGTTGGCTGCATGTTTTATCACCCTGACAAGCTGAGGTCATGGAAGAAGGGACAGCAACCGATGCAGGACCCAAGACTTTGTTAATCAGGCCGACTGAGGGCAACCTGCCAGCATATTACCCAAATGTAATGACTGCAACAGTGAAACACGAACATCTGATAGTGCCTGTAGCCTGCTTTGAAGCGTAGGTATTTTCTGGAGGATTCCCTTATTGGGATGTGCAGGTAAAGCTTCCTTTAAATCCAGTGTTGCCAACCAGGCATCTCTGCCTAGCATAGGAAGCAGTTGGTGAAGAGTTAGCATCATGAATTTTGGAATCACCAAAAAAGTATTTAGGATAGAGAGGTCCAGTATAGGATGCCAGGAGTTGTCTTTTCTGGGCACCAGGAAAAGTCTTGAGTAGAAACCTTGTCCCCGTTCCTCTTTTGGAACATGTTGAATAGCTCTGATGCTTAAGAGAGCAAGAATTTGCTTTTGAGCCTCTGCCCACTGATTTAGGGGCAGGTCTGGCCAACCGTTTGGGGTTGGTAAGGAGTGAAAGTGGAATCTGTATCCTTGGGAAACTATATTTAAAACCCAGTTGTCCTGGGTAATGGGTTCCCAATTTTTTCCCTGCCGGGCAATCTTTCCCCCTAAGGGAACAGTCAGTTGTGCAGGGCTTGGAAGATTTAATGTTAAGTCATTGAGACAGTTTACCATAGGGGGGAGTCTTTCCACTCCCTGCTTTGGAAGTGGGAGCACCCCACTGCTTAGCCCTGCGAGTACTTTGGGACTGAAGCCTGAGTGTTCTGCTGGTTCTGCGTTTGGACTGAGAAGGCCTGGAAGAGGCAGGAAAGGACCAATTTTTAGAGGGCCAATGTCTACTAAATCTGGGAGGCTGTAGTGGCAGGAAATCTTTAGCAGTTTGCATAGATTTAGCTTTTTCCTCCATCTTTTTAAGTACTACTACTACTGCTTTGTTGCCAAACAAGCAGTCTTGGTTTAAGGGAGCATCCAGCAATTTAGCTTTCACATGATCTGGCAAAGATCGCTCCTTAAGCCATGCATGCCTTCTAAGTACAGACCCAGTGACAGCAGCCCTGCAAGATGCCTCTAGTGAATCAAAACCACATTGCAAAATATGTTTTCCAACTTTTTCAGCAGAATGCATTAAATCCTGTAAATCTTTATTTTCAACACAGTCAGGAATCAAAATCAATTTCTGTTTAAGCAAGCCAATAATATACTGCTGATACTTTAACATATGAAACTGGCAGTTTAAGGCCCTAATGTCCAAGGTTGCAGAAGTGTATACCTTCTTACCCTATCTAGCCAGCACCCTAGAAGCTCTATCAGAGGGGGTAGGACTTTTGGCAGTAGTAGCCTTAATGCCCTTGGGTCCTTGTGAAATGGTCTCAGGATCCACAGTTGGATTTTTAAAGAGGAACTTGTGAGAGTCAGGAACCCTGTAATATCTATCAGGTTTTCTGGGAGCAGCAGGTAAAGAGTCAGGGGCCAAGCTAGATTCCGAAAAGGCATCATCAACAATGTCCATTAGAGGAGGATAGCTAAAGGCCTGTGTTGGGACAGCAGTAAGAAATCCGCAAGTCTCTTTTTAGAGTCAGAGTAGTCCTGGCTTTCCCAGCGAAAATGCTCCCTAAGAGTATGCAAGGTTTCACCAAAAGAGATATTCTCTGGAGGGGAAGCAGAGGGAATAGAGTCCTCTGCATCAGAATCCTCATAGGTAGATAAGGGTAAAACCTGGTCATCAGAGGAAACAAATTGCAGAATCCTGATCAGAAGAATCATAAGCAAACTCAGTCTTAGGTCTCTTAGAGGGAGAAGGTTGGCTTCCCCTGATCAAAGTAATAAGGTCTTCAGCCATTCTTATCATTTGTTTTTTAGGCATAGAGGCCTGACCATGCGGTCTGGGCGTCAGTTTTCTAGGCATGGATTGAGTTTTAGGCCTTGAAGAAGAAGATGGCGTCGGTTTAATATGCAAGTCAGTAGGCCTGAATACACCTTCAGAAGCCGGTGCCTGCACAGAGGCTCCGGACCCATCCAAGGTAGAGACATCCACAGGTTCCACAGTTGAAGCATCTCGCGGCATACTGAACTCCGAATGTGTCTCAGTAGAGGCCTGCATATCTGAAGTAGCGGGTATAAGGGGCTGCAAAAGCACCTCACTGAGTACCAGCGAACTGGCGACTAGGTTAGGAGAAGCATTGTCGGCAGATTTGGACCCAAGTGGTCTGTCTCTGTCTTTGCATTTTTTCAGAATGTCGGTAGTTGGGTAGCTTACTGAAGCCATATCTGGATAATTGAAACGAGTACCAAAATATTTAGAAGCGTAAATATACAGACGACAAATAGTTCATTGTTTAAATAAGGCACAAAACCGACAGCGAGGTACGTCGTGGTCAGAGTCTAGGCAAGGAATACAGTACGAATGAAAATCTTTATGAGGTATTTGCTTTCCACAAGAAATACAATTATTGACTTTTACTGACATCAGTTTGGAGTAAGAAAAAGTTTCCCCAATGGGGTACTTGGCTTTAGTTAAATACTTCGGTTTTGAAACTCGAAAACAAAAATTTTAGGAGTCGGCCGACCGGCACTTGTGAACTACTTCGGCCACCGTACGGCAAGAAATACTGATGTAATGGCGTTGGCTACATGCTTTATACCCCTGACTACCTGACGTCATGGAAGATGATACAGCAACCAACACAGGACCCAAGACTTTGATAATCAGGCCGACTGAGGGCTACTGCAAGCAGATAACCTGAATGTGATGACTGCAACAGTGAAACACGAAGAACATCAGAGAACACACAAAAAGTTAACTAGAGACAGACAACATTATAGTAATGGACAGGCTTACCCTAAACCACAGAGGGTGGGCAATATGGGATCCATAGGCATGGACCAAGTGGTTATCAATAATGATGGGCAAGTGGAGCGAGAGCTTGATATGCAGGCTAATGACTTACAGGGTAACCAGCATCAAGTTGGGTTCAGTACATACGAACAGAACTATCCCATTGAGAAGATCCGAAAGGATCATAAATCGTAATAACAGCAATAATAACAATCACAACTGGTCAGACAACCGGGATTTTACAGTCCATCCAGGAGAAACCAGAGGATAGGGGGGTTCAGGTTAATAACTATGTAAATGACAATGTGTTTGACATTTCTGATAGTATTGTAGAAGATGAAAACTGAAGAAGATGTTTCTAATGATATACATAATTTGAATACAAAACCAGTAATTGTATTCAATACTCTTAAGGATTTCAAAGTGTACAATTTCTCTGATACAAATATTGATGAGAATATAGTAAATTTACTAAGCAACGGGCTCAGATTTGTTCCAGCAAACGGTTCTAGATGGGCTTATGTACTAACTGACAAAGATCTTTTTAAGCAAGTTAAATTTCAAGATTTTGTTTGGGGATGGGTAGAATGGCAACAGTAGCAATGGTAACAATGATTTGTACATCAGTAGTATATTCAATCCTCCTCGACATCCGGTTTTGGCTTTTTATGAAAATATGTGCGAACTGGATATTAGATCTGCGCTAACTAAGAAAAATAGGCAGCACAAAGATAATTTAAAAAACAGAGGGATATTCTTATATTTTTAATGCATCAAAATACCAGAATTATGAAGCCAGATAAGGGAAAGGGATTGGTAGTCATGGATGTTTTTGACTACAACAGTACAGTTAATGCCATATTAAGTACAGACACATATCAGGAAGTAAGTAAAAATGAGTAGAAGTTCTTTTTCTTTCAGCTGTTCCCATTAGGGGTCGCCACAGCAGATCATCTGTTTCCATTTCTTCCTGTCCTCTGCATCTTGCTCTGTCACACCAACCAACTGCATGCCCACTCTCACCACATCCATAAACCTTATCTTAGGCCATCCTCTTTTCCTCTTACCTGGCAGCTTCCTCCTTAGCATCCTTTTCCCAATATACCCAGCATCCCTCCTCAGCACATGTCCAAACCAATGCAATCTCGCCTCTCTGGCTTTGTCTCCAAATCGTCCAACTTGGGCTGACCCTCTAAAATACTTATTCCTAATCCTATCTACCCTCCTCACACCCAGTGCAAATTTTAACATATTTAACTCTGCCACATCCAGCTCTGACTCCTACCTTTCTGTCAATGCCACTATCTCCAACCCATATAACATAGCTGGTCTCACTACCCTCTTTTAGACCTTCCCCTTTATTCTTACTGGTACTCGTCTGTCACAAATCACTCCCGACACTCTTCTCCACCCTGCCTGTACTCTCTTCTTCACCTCTCTTCCACACTTGCCATTACTCTGAACTGTTGATCACAAATATTTAAACTCATTCACCTTTGCCAACTCTGCTCCCTGCATCCTCACCATTCCTCTACCCTCCCTCTCATTCACACACATATATTCTGTCTTAGTCCTGCTGATTTTCATTCATCTGCTCTCTAGAGCATATCTCCACCTCTCCAGGGTCTACTCAACCTGTTCCCTACTCTCACTACATATCACAATGTCATTTGCACACATCATAGTCCACGGGGACTCTTGGCTGATCTCGTCTGTCAACCTGCCCATCACTACTGCAAATAAGAAAGGACTCAGAGCTGATCCTAGATGTAATCCCACCTCCACCTTAAACGCATCTGTCACTCCCGCTGCAGATCTCACCACTGTCACTACCCCTTGTACATATCCCGACCACTTTTACATACTTCTCTGCCACTCCCGACTTCCTCATACAATACCACTCCTCTCTAAGCACCTTGTCATATGCTTTCTCTAAGTCCACAAAGACACAATGCAACTCCTTCTGACCTTCTCTGTACTTTCTCCATCAACACTCTCAGAGCTAACATCACATCTGTAGTGCTCTTTCCTGGCATGAAACCATACTGCTGATCACTAATCACCTCCCTTCTTAACCTAACCTTCTACTACTCTTTCCCATAATTTTATGCTGTGACTGATCAATTTTATCCCTCTGCAGTTACTACAGCTCTACACATCACCCTTATTCTTAAAAATCAGTACCAAAACACTTTCTCCACTCCTCAGGCATCCCCTCACTTTCCAAGATTTCATTAAACAACCTGGTTAAAAATTCCACTGCCATTTCTTCTGCACACCTCCAAGCTTCCACAGGTATGTCATCTGGACCAACAGCCTTTCCATTCTTCATCCTCTTCATAGCTATCCTTACTTCCTCCTTGCTAATCCGTTGCACTTCCTGATTCACTATCCCCACATCATCCAACCTTCTCTCTCGCATTCTCTTCATTCATCAGCCCCTAAAAGTACTCTTTCCTTCTGTTCAACACTCTCTTCGCTTGTGAGTATGTTTCCCTCATTATCCTTTATCATCCTTACCTGCTGCACATCTTTCCTAGCTCGGTCCCTCTGTCTAACCAATCGGTACAGGTCCTTTTCTCCCTCTAGTGTCCATCCTTTCATACAACTCTCCATATGCCTTATCCTTAGCCTTCACCACCTCTCTCTTTCTTCATGCACCTCATCTCCTTATACTCCTGTCTACTTTCATCATCTCTCTGACAATCCCACTTCTTCGCCATCCTCTTTCTCTGTATACTCTCCTGTACTTCCTCATTCCACCACCAGGTCTCCTCGTCCTCCTCCCTCTGTCCAGATGTCACACCAAGCACCTTTCTAGCAGTCGCCCTTACTAACTCTGCTGTAGTTACCCAGCTGTTCGGTAACTCTTCACTGCCACCCAGTGCCTGTCTTAACTCTTCTCTGAACTCTACCTCGCAATCACCCTTTTTCAATTTCCACCATTTGATCCTTGGTGCTGCTCTCACACTCCTCTCCTCCTCTTATTGATCATTGTCATTCTACAGACCGCCATTCTATGCTGCTTAACTACACTTTCTCCCGTCACCACTTTACAGTCTCCAGTCTTCTTCAAACTGGCCTTCCTGCATAGGATATAATCCACCTGTGTGCATCTCCCTCCACTCTTGTATGTCACCCTATGCTCCTCCTTCTTGTTAAATACATGTTCACCACAGCTATGTCCATCCTTTTTGCAAAATCCACTACCATATGACCTTCTGCATTCCTTTCCTTAACACCATACCTACCCATCAATTCCTCATCCCCTCTGTTCCCTTCACCAACATGCCCACTGAAATCTGCTCCAATCACCAGTCTCTTAGCCTTGAACATGGCATATAGAAGAATTAATATGATGTTAAATGACATGTTTCTGGAAAATAGGATAGATATAGATACTCATAATTACATGATTTCTCCCACTATTCCCACTATTTTTGGAGCCCCTAAAATTTACAAGGATGTAAATAATCCTCCCCTTTGCCCAATTGTTGATGGGTGTAATTCCATCACCTATGCATGTGCTAAGTTTTTAGACAACAGGCTAAAAAAATATTTGGATGATCAATCCCAAATCTGCAGGGACTCATGGCATTTCTTGGAGTTAATTAGTAAGACCATGTACTCTGAGGAGGTCTTCTTCCTGTTACAGAAAATGATATTTTTTCGGTTATTACGCAACAAGAAGGCATTCAAGCATTTGAGGGGTACCTTCAAGATCAGGGTGTGCCACAGTTAGAGGTATGTCAACCTCTTCAACATACTACTGAAAAATAACTACATCAGGTTTGATAATAGCTATCATCTCCAAAAGGTGGGAGTAGCTATGGGGTCACCTATCAGAACTATATTTGTTAATCTTTTGATGGCAGTTTGGGAGACAAAATACGTATTAGGCAGCAATTTTGGCGAACACATTAGTTTGTATTTGTGTTACTTCAAGGTAACGAACAAGTCACTTCATAATTTTTTGGATTACATCAATGGTACCACCGACTATTTGAGATTTACACGAGGTTAACCACCAAGAAATTAATTATTTGGATGTCAACTTGAGTAAGGATAGGGTTAATAAAAGATACAAGACAAAAATAGATAGAAAACCCACATATTCAAATTCATTTTTGCTTATCACCAGTTCACACCCTATCACAAATAAGAAAAACAGTGGTAAAAGGTCAGTTCATCCAGGCCGCAAGGATGGTGAGCCTGGACGTAGATTTTGAGACAGAATGTGAGGGGCTTATAAATATGTTCACCAAGAGAGGACATTCAGAGCATATGCTTTATGAAGTTTATGAAGAAGTAAACGCCAAAAGATAGAATGGGCATTTCATTCCCATTCTTAACTATCAAACAAGTGCGCATGGGGTAAGATCTGGAGACAAGCATTATGACTGTTCGGTCATATTTATAACAGCTTTTAGCATACAGTTTTATGAAATAAAGGCCAGTATGTTAAAGAACTGGACAGTCACTGATGGTGATATGCAAATTAGGTGATGGATTAAGGATGGTGGCAAGGAGAGGTAAACATTTGAAAAACTTAATTGAAAATCTTAAGGAAAAAAAAGATGAACGGTATTGTGGGCATGAAAAGTGTGGGATGTGCAATTATTGCAGTTATATATATATATATATATATATATATATATATCTCAAGGCCAATATGTTGAGATAAACAAAAAGAAGTATGGAATATATGGTAGGTTCAACTGTAAAACAAAAAGGGTAGTCTATGTGGCTTTGTGCAATTTTTGTCCAGTATCCTATACAGAAAAACAACAAGAAGTTTAAAAGAAAGGATTTATGAGCATTTGTGTGCTATTAGAAAGGGTATGCTTATAAATGCACTAGCCAAACATGTACATGAGTATAATGACCACCAGTTTCATTTCAGTGTCATCCAATAAATTAATGAACAGGAAAATGGTAGACCTTGGGCGCTTCAGCTTGAAAATGCTGAATTAATTTGGCAATTATGTCTATATTCCTATGCATGGCCGGGGCTAAATGATTACTGCACAATTAATAGAGCTCTTAGGTTAAAGGCACTAACTAGATAGTACATTTTCATTTTTTGTATATTATTATCATCATCATTATTAGGGTGGCCGCGGTGGTGCAGGGGTTAGCACTGTCGCCTCATGGCAAGAGGCTCTCCGGTTCAATCCTCAGCTGGGATGCCTTCTGTGCGGAGTCTGCATGTCCTCCCTGTGGTCGCGTGGGTTTCCTCCCACTTCCCAAAGACGTGCTGTAGATGGACTGGACACTCCAAATTGGCCCTAGGTATGAGTGTGTGCCTTCTGTGGAAGGTTGGGTGCCGGTCTGGCAACTCGACACCGTAAAACTCCACTGCCAATCATGAGCAGACAGGTGATCCACTGTGGCGACCCCTAACTTGGAAAAGCCGAAAGAAGAAGATTGTTATTCTTATTATTAATTTTAAGTTTATCAACACAAATGTGTGTTTTAGTACGTGGTATCACGTATTGCTTAGCTGGTTTATAATAGGGCATCATAATCATCAAATATTAATACATCTGTTTCATGCAAGTATCTCTGATGATAGGTTTACAACATGGTCTCAGTATGTAGTACAATAGATTGTGTACTGTTTTCGAAGAACAGTTGCTCTTAATAATAAAAAAACAACTCTCATATATTAATATTCACTACTATCCAACAGATTTTCATGTAATAGTATGGTAGTTTTTAAAAAAACTGCTTATTTAGTAAAGTGCTCAATTTTTTTATTGCGAGTTCAATTCAAAAGAAGTATTACATCACTTCCTTTTTTGAGAGGATGAGGCTGTTTATTAAATTATAAATGGAAGTTTAATTTGTTCTTAAAAGAAAGTTTGGTATTATATGTAAACAAAAAGCGCTTAACAGTTAATAAAATAATGCTTTTTTATCCATTTTGGCTGCTATGTTTCTTGTTTTATTGGTTTGTCTTAGTTTTGGTTCATTTTAATAATTCCATTTTTTTCTCTAAACTATCACAAAAACATTTTGATATTTTGAAACCTATACAACCTAGACATACCATTGTCAGCAGCAATTTTGTTCAGACAGACTTTTCATATGATGGCAAACAATTCCTTTCTGGGTGCTTGTTCTTCTGAGACATTTGTAGAAATATAAAATAGTGCTCATCTGCATAACTGGCAATATATGTAATATGCAACATCTCTCAAGCTGCAAAAATTACAGTTCAAGTATCAGTAAAAGTGTCTTCATCTAAGGTTCAGTCTAACACAATACAGAAGTCTGCAAAACATATGGCTTTGACAATATTAATGTAAATATGGAAATATTGTTTATCTTCAAAATGGCTAACATCTAGCAACACTCCAATGTACTGTGTAGTTCTTCAGACTCCTTTCAGCCAATTGGATTCCCCATCAACGGGTGAGGTTCAATTAGGAGGATCAAGGATATTTGTAATTTTTCTTTCTTTTTCCACACCTCTTACCATGCCTACCCGCATGCTATGCCAATTAGGGACATGTAACGGGCCTTCTGTGAAGGATGTCACCCTCATTTCTGCAAGAGGCACTTATGTGATCTGTGCCCACCTCTTCTCTCCCCCCCCCCACCCCCAAAGCATGGAAGCTGGTTTTCTTGGTCTCCAAATCACTGTGAAACACCAACAGACAAGATGCTGAACTACATCAAACATAAATGCACAAAGTACCAAAAGGGCAAAAACTGAAAATGCAAGAGTTATCTTTTTTCCAGGGGACGGATATATGAACCAATTCCTTAGCCAAACAAACATGAATCTCTGACTATGTTTTTTTTAAATGTGTGCTGGTAGTGATTTCATATGGAAAACAGTCACTGGAATTCTACTTAGTTCTTTTTTTTATTCTAGCACTTGATTTTTAAGGAGTCTAATTTCTGCCACCTGCACATATACTATGAAAACTAGTGGCCAGTATCAAAAAGGAGTGCAACTTAGACAAACAGTGTTGCCAGTTTATTTTTCACATGCTATTTGCGGGCTACTAGCCATTAATTTGTACATCTGTATAAAGATGACAGTTCAAACAAAATCAAGGCACGATAAGGAGTTATGGATTTCAAATTAACACACATCAAAAAGGTGTTGTAGGTGTAAATGAGATGAGACACCAATCGGATACTCCAACTAGGCCAGTCAGAAAAACTTGAATGTCTACCAACTTTAAAGGATCACTTCAGAGAAAAAAAAATCTTCCCCTTGCCACCATATGAAAGCCTAGTAGAAGAACTGCTTCTAAATCCTGAGACTGCTCTAAGGAGAGCTGGTATAATAAATTACAAGCAAACATTATGAGGAGCTTAGGCATGCATGTCCTGCCATAACGTTCAGACATTCAAAGTGGTCAGAACAGAAAAGAAATCTTCAGGGCCTTCTGAGCCACAGTGGATCCCCCATACAACTAACCTTTGGCATTTCCACACAAAACTTTGAGTGCAGACATGAAGTTACAGTGAACTAAGGAGAGATACCCAAATAAAAATCCAAGCTGCAGGCATCCTCTGTGAATTACACATCTCCATGAGCTGAAATCAGAAGGGCCTTACCATATGCATTTGCTTCCAGCTCCAGAAGGCACTCTCGGCTTAATTACCAAACTCTCTTGATCACGGTATACTTATCCCAAAATACAGCTCAATATTCCTACCACTGGAGGAGATTTCATAATAGGAAAAGTTCCATCATTCACTGCTTGAGCAATAATCTGAACTAAAAAGATGGAAGGAAGACAGATCATGCAAGCAAAGACGTAATAGAATTCACCCCCTTGAAGATACTTGGGTGAGGGGGTCTTCTGATTTTGGTCCATTAAGAGCTAACATTTTCATAAGTAACTTACCTTACATGCAACAAACACTAGAACTCGCTTCATATGCCAAATGAGCAGTGTTTATTCAGATTAAAGGATGAACACACTTGCACAAAAAATACAGTTGTGTACACTTACCATAAATATAGATGTTCAAGTGTATTCACTGTTGCAGTCATCACACTTGCATTATCTGCCTACAGGTAGCCCTCAGTCAGCCTGAATACCAGAGTCTTCGTATTTCTGCATCGGATGCTGTCACCTCTTCCATGGCGTCAGGGCGTCAGGGGTATAAAATATGTAGCCGATGCCATTACATCAGGTTTTCTTGCCCCAGATGTCAGGAGCCCCCAAAATAGGAAGCAATTACATGGTGTGGAACACCTCCAATAAAACGTAAATACGACCGCCATAAGATATGGCCAAAAAGAGGATAGGTAAAAAGTTAGGGGGCTATAGGGAGGATAACCAGGACTGCAACAGCGAATACACTTGAACATCTACATTTATGGTAAGTGTACACAACTGTACTATGTTCTTCTTGTTTCATTGTTGCAGTTATCACACTTGGGTTGATTCCCAAAGCTGAGTAAGGGTGAAGGCAGTCAAGAAGTATTAGGGTTGGCTAGCAGGCCTTGAAAGACTGCTGTGGCAAATCCAGCTCTGGATTTAGAAAAGACAGTTAAGTGGTAATGCTTGGTGAAGGTGTGTACAGAACTCCAGGTTGCAGCTTCCAGGATGTCCCTGGTAGGGACTCCCCTGAGAAATGCTGTAGAAGTTGACGTAGCCCTAGCGGAATGAGTT
Organism: Protopterus annectens; assembly: GCF_019279795.1. NCBI lineage: Eukaryota > Metazoa > Chordata > Ceratodontiformes > Protopteridae > Protopterus > Protopterus annectens. The sequence continues at coordinate 69,409,918 of NC_056729.1, forward strand.
CTGATCCCTTGTGGGGTAGGTTTACCATGGTGTTTGTAGCAGAAATGGATGCAGTGTGCTATCCATTTGGAAATGGTTTGCTTTGAAATGGCCTTGCCCTCTGCCCCTGTAACAAAGCTGACTAGCAGCTGCTCAGATTTTCTGAAAGGCTTAATCCTGTCAAGGTAGAACCTGAGCTGTCTGTGCACGTCCAAGGAGTGCAGGATCCTCTCCCCTTTATTCTGAGGATTAGGAAAAAAGTTGGTAAATGGATGGATTGGTTTAAAGCCACACTGGATACCACCTTGGGCATAAATGATGGGTTAGTCCTGAGGCAGACCCTGTCAGCATGGAAAATAATGAAGGGTTCCACAGCCATTAGTGCCTGTAGCTCAGACACTCTTCTTGCTGAAGTGATGGCTAGCAGTAAGACTTGTTTTCCAAAAGAGGAAGTTTAACTCAGCTGTAGCAGCAGGTTCAAAAGGGGGAAGTGTGAGCTTCTCTAGTACAAAGTTAAGGTACCAGGCAGGGGTGGGAGCGCTCCTCATGGGGTCTTAAACTGTTAGCTCCTCTCAGGAACTGTTTGATCAGAGGGTGAGAAAAGAGAGGTGGCTCAGTAATGTAATGAGCTGAGATGGCCGAGGCATGAATCTTAATTGATGAGAAGGATAGGCCTTTGTGGAGCAGATCTGCTAGGTAATCAAGGATTTGAGATAAGGAGGTCACAGCTGTGTCCTTTCCTAGAGACTGGCTCCAAGAACGGCATCTTTTCCATTTTTCTGAATAGGATTTCCTAGTACTAGGCCTTCAGGCCTCAAGGATGATGTCCAGCACCTGTTTGCTGAGGGTTGCTGGTGGTGTGTTCAGGGAATAAGCCAGGCTGCAAGATTCAGTGTTTGCAGTTGAGGATGCAAAATCTGTCCCTCCTGCTGGGACAGCAGGGAGGGGGTCTGATGTAGGTGCCAGGGTGGCACTGCTGTTAGACTGCATAGGAGTGGGTACCAGTGCTGGCGTGGCCAGTCTGGTCCAATAAGGATTGTCCTTGGTGGGTCCTGCTTGATCTTGAGTAGTACTTTTGAGAGGAGGGTCAGAGGGAGAAAGGCATAAATTGAGAGGTTTTCCCATATAAAGGATAGGGCATCCACTTGCCATGCTTGGTTGTGTGGTTTCAGGTGCAAAATGTGCTCAATTGATGGTTCTGGGGGCAGGCAAAGAGGTCCAGCTCTGGTCTCCCCCACCTGCTGATTAGAAGTTTAATGAGTTGTGTTCCAGTTTCCACTCATGTGGGTCCAGTAGATTTTTGCTTAAGTCGTCTGCCAGTGAATTTTATTTGCTTGGCAGGAACTGAGTTTCCAGGTGCACTTGCTTGCTCAAGGCTGTGTTCCACACAGCCATGGCTAACCTGCAGTGTGGGTAGGAATGAGTTCCCCCTGCTTGTTTATGTACCACATAGCTGTAGTGTTGTCTGTCTATCAGTTGTCCTGGAAGGAGAAGGTATTTGAAGGCTGTCAGAGCATTCTGTACAGCTAACATTTCTTTTTGATTGATATGCAGGTGAATTTGTCCTGGGCTCCATTTGCCTTGAATGCATTTGCCTGCCATGTGCCCCCCCCCATGCATAGTCTGATGAGTCTGTCGTCACGGTTTGGGCGGCAAGGGGTTGAGTGAAAGGAAGTCCCTTGTTGTGGCTGCAAGCCTCTGCCCACCAAAGGAACTCTAACCTTAGACAAGGAATGATAGGAATCGGTGTTAAGTACCACAGAAGTTTCCTCATATGCAGTCCTGCATATGGAATTAAAAGAATGGATGAAGCCATGAACCCTAGGGCTTGCAGTATTTTTCTTGCAGATAGCTGGGTTTTGGTGGCCATTAGTTTGAAGTAGTTTGTCAAATATCCAAACATTAACTGGGAGAACTACTCAAGTACTAACTCCCTTGCCCAACATTTCCTAGAATTTATACACTCAAACGCCCTGGTTCAACTGGTCAATACTCCCACCAGAGGTGACAACATATTGGACCTGGTCATCACCAACATGGGCGACCGGTGTTCCACACCGAAGGTCAACCCCTCGCTGGTTAGATCTGACCATAAACAAATCACTTTGGATATCCACATTCCACACCCACCCACGGACAAGAAAACCACCGTGAAAAACTTTTCAAAAGCAAACTTCATGTTACTTAAGAACGAGGTGGAAAATTTCAAAGCCCCCATGCTGAAGGATAATGCTGTCCAAGCTGCAAAAATCTTTACTAATGCATCCTACGGGCACCTACAAGAATGCATGGATCATGCCACCCCAAGCAAAACCAAGACTCACTCCTCCAAGAAAAGGAAACCAGTCTGATGGACTCCTGCCATAAACAAGCTATACAATAGAAGGAGGAAACTAGTACAGAAGAGAGTAAAATCCCAAGAAGGGAAGACATCCCTGATCAGTATCAGCATGAAACTATGATCCCTCATAAATTCATCCAAGGCGAGCTTTGAAAGAAAAATTGCCAAGGACTCCAAAGATAACCACAAGGCATTCTTTAGCTATGTCAAGAATCTAAGTGGCAATGCTCAGATCTGCTCAGAGTTAGTGCAGAATGGCACAAAATACACTGAACCGAATGATATCGCCAACATCCTGGCAGACAGGTTCAGTGTAAACTTCACCCCGCTCTCACCCCTAAGAGGGCCCATAACCATACCAGAAGAATGTAGAGTCCCTGAAATCACAGACAATCAGGTTAAAACAGCCATCTCCAAAGCCAAAAACACAGCATCAATGGGACCGGATGGTGTCCCAGGCTGCATCCTACACGAGCTCAAAGACAAACTAACCCCTTACCTAAACACACTCAGACTCAAACTCAGCCTCTCCACAGGCTACGAACCCCATAGAGTGGCGCACAGCAACAGTTATTCCGCTCCACAAAGGTGGAGCCACAACAGGCCCCGGGGAGCTATCGCCCTATAAGCCTGACTAGCTTGGTCTGCAAGGCTATGGAGCGCATCATCATGGAACTCATTAACAGAGACATTGGGAACCTCCAAACACTGGACCCTACCCAGTTCGGCTTTGTTAAGGGCAGATCATGCCTCGTGAACCTGGTGAACTTCTTTGAGACAGTTACCAAGGATATAGATGAGGGAAAGGTGGTACACACAGCCTACCTAGACCTCGCAAAGGCCTTTGACACCATTCCCCATTCTGGTATTATAGACAAGCTCACCAGCCTGAACATAAACCCCTACATCACAAGATGGGTTGCCAACTGGCTCACGGACAGAACCCACATGGTGAGAGTTGCGGGAGCTAGGTCCGACTATAAATCGGTTACAAGTGGAGTTCCCCAGGGCTCAGTCCTAGGACGCCTCCTGTTCGGCATATACTTCTCAGAGGTACAGGCACGCAAAGGAGGACCATGGCTGACCAAGTTCGCAGACGACTGCAAACTAGGGGCTATAACTGACTCTCTGGCTGATACAGACATCCTCCAAAAGGGTCTCACTAAGATGGATACCTGGTGTCAAAATCATGGCCTCAAGCTAAATGCCAAAAAGTGCATAGTCATCCCCTTTAGAAAAAACAAAGTACCCACAAACTACCACATAGGTGGTAGTCCCCTAAATACAGAAGACGTAATAAGTGATCTGGGGACCCAAGTAGATAGTAATCTCAACTTTGATACTCACATTGCTAAAGTGGTTAGAAAATCCTTCCACGTGGCCCACCGAATCACAAAAGGGCTCGCATCCAGATCAAAAGAGGTCATTGTACCCTTCTACTCATCACTCATCAGACCCATCATAGAATACAATGCCCCATTTGGAATGTACCTTACAAGACACCTGCAACAGCTGGAAAGACCACAGAAGTACCTCACCAAGAGGATCACTGGCCTCAAACAGATGCCCTATATGCAGCTTGACTGAAGAAATTACAGCTGTACTCAGTTACATACCACCTACTCAGAGCTGATCTCTGCCTGACATACAAGGCCATGTCCAACCCAGAACTGATGGACATGCTCCACCTAAAGAAAACCTTATCCCCGCAAGCCACATGCTCTAGGGATCTAAACCTCACCACAACAACAAATAGGATGTGCTGGAGGGAAAGATTCCTGTCCCAGAGACTTCCCATGCTTTGGAACAAGATCCCAATCTATATCAGGCAGAGCTCCTTGCTAACACTCTTCAAAAGAAATCCTGACGAATGGATGGGAAAAGTACAGTTTTGTACCTACCATAAATGTAGATGTCCGATAGATATGCAACTGCAGTCATAACATATGGGTTGTCCTGCCTCAGGCAGCCCTCGGTCGGCCGGTTTCCAAAGTCTGGGTCCGACGTCGGCTGATGTCACATTTCTCTCCGACGTCAGAGCGGCTGGAGTACATAAGCATCAGCCGACGCCATTTTCTTCAGTGTTTCTTGCCCCAGATGCCAGGTGCCCTCCAAGGAAGGCTGTAATCAAATTGGAAGACAAAAACAGGATTCCAGACAAATAAGTAAGCAATAAACAGATACACCATAACAGATATCCCCAGCTAAGAGAAACAGGGATAGGCGTGGACCCAAGGCATAGAGGGGTATGGAGGGAGGGAAAATCCGACTGCAGTTGCATATCTATCGGACATCTACATTTATGGTAGGTACAAAACTGTACTATGTCCTTCAAGAATGCAACTGCAGTCATAACATATGGGTTGAATACCATAGCTTAGCTGGGGGAGGAGGAATGCTCTAGGAAAAGATGGTGTGGCAATCAAACCCTGCAGGACTGCCGAAGCAAAGCTTGCTCTGGATCTGGAATATAAAGGGAGATTGTAGTGTTTGGAGAATGTATGCACGGAGCTCCATGTAGCAGCTTCTAGAATGTCTTTTGTAGGCACCCCTCTTAAGAATGCTGTAGAGGTGGCTGTAGCTCTGGTGGAGTGTGGTCTGACATTGGCTGGAACATTCTTCCCATGGAAGGAATAACAAAATCTGATGCAATGTCCAATCCATTTTGAAATAGTCTGTTTGGAAATTGCTTTTCCTTGTACTCCAGGGCGTAAGCTACAAAAGCTGATCAAACTTCCTACTGGTCTTGGTTCTGTCCAGGTAGTAGCAAAGTTGTCTGTGAATGTCCAAGGTATGCAACAGTCTTTCCCCTTTGCTCTCAGGATTGGGGAAGAACGTAGGCAGGTGAATAGCTTGATTTAAAGAAACCCTAGATACCACCTTTGGCATAAAAGTAGGGTTGGTTCTTAAGGAGACCCTGTCTCTGTGAAAGATTATGAACGGTGGTGTTGCCATTAGGGCCTGTAGTTCAAACCCTTCTTGCTGAGGTAATTGCCAACAGGAAAGCTGTCTTCCATGATAAAATTGTAAGTCCACTGAAGCTGCTGGCTCAAAGGGAGGTAGAGTCAGTTTTTCTAGGACAAAGTTGAGGTCCCAAGCTGGCACTGGAGCCTTTCTTGGTGGCTTAATGTTCTTGATTCCCCTGAGGAATTGCCTTAACAAAGGATGTGAAAACACAGGCAGATCAGTGTTATATCTAGCTGAGATAGCTGAAGCATGTATCTTTATTGAAGAATATGAGAGTCCATTCTGTAACATATCTGCCAAATATTCCAGGATGAGTGGGATATTCAATAATGATGCATCATGTCCCTTGCTGGTATTCCAAATGCTGAATCTCTTCCATTTTGCTAAGTAAACCTTTCTGGTGGATGGTCTTCGAGCTTCTGTTAATATCCGCTGAACTTCCTTGGAGAGAGATAGATTGAGGTTATTCATGGGATCTCCCAGGCTGTTAGCTGCAGTGTCTGAATGTTTGGATGCACTGTTTTGAAGTTGTGTTGAGTCAAAAGTAGGGACCATTGTGGAAGGGCCCACTTTTTGTTGTGGCATATGCTCCGTAGTAGTGGGTACCAGTGTTGTCTTGGCCAGTCTGGAGCTATTAGGATCCCCTTGGGCCTCTCTGCTTTGATCTTTAGTAATACTGTGGTCATCAGTGGCAGAGGTGGGAATGCATAGATTTTTAGAAAGTTCCATTTGAATGAAAGAGCATCTATTTTCCAAGCTTGTGGATGGTATGTCCTTGAACAGAATTTTTGTAGATGATGGTTGAGGTGGGAGGCAAATAGGTCTACTTCTGGCCTGCCCCATGTCGAGGTGAGTTGTGTGAAGATTTTCGGATGTAACCTCCACTCGTGTGGATCTATGAAATTCCTGCTTAGGCTGTCCGCCAGCACATTGTCTTTGCCTGGAACAAACTGGGATTGCAACTGTATGTTTAGGCTCAGTGATTTTTCCCAAAGATTCATTGTCAGTCTGCAAAGGGGTAGAATGGGTGCCCCCTTGCTTGTTTATGTACCACATCACAGTGGTGTTGTCTGTCCGTATCAGTAGATGGCCTTGCTGAAGTTGTTGTCGAAAGGCCTCGATGGCATGCATTACTGCCAGCATTTCCTTTTGGTTTATATGCAGATGTGTTTCCTTTGCAGACCATTGGCCTTGTATACATCTGCCCTCCATGTGCGCCCCCCATCCAAGGTCTGAGGTGTCTGTGGTCATGGTCTCTGTTATCTGAGGTTTTTTGAATGACATACCTGTGTTTGCCTGGCTTACCGAGGCCCACCATAGGAATTCCTTTTGTAGGCATGGAATGAGCGGTATGGTTGTCTCTAGGTTGTTGCTGTGCTGAGACCATAAGCTTTTTAGGTACCATTGAAGCTTTCTCATGTGTAGTCTTGCTAATGGAACCAGGAGAATGCAGGATGCCATGTAACCCAGGGCCTGTAGGAATCCCCTTGCAGTCATCTGGGTGAGTTTTGCCAAACCTTTGAAATAATTAGTTAACTTCTCTTGCTTGTCTTCTGTCAGGTAAGCCATTTGAGAGGCTGTGTCTAGATTGGCTCCTAAGAAGGTTATTTGCTGGGATGGCTGAAGTCTTGATTTTTGGAAGTTGACTGTGTATCCCAGAGCCTGTAGCAATTGTATGACATAGTTCAAGTTTTTTGTCAAAATCAATTTGTCGTCCGCTTGTATGAGGCAGTCGTCCAGGTATGGGTAAATTTGGATCCCTGGAGCCTGCAATGAGCAATTACTGAAGCCAGGCATTTTGTAAATACTCTGGGCACAGTAGATAAGCCAAATGGCAATGCTGAGAATTGATAATGCTCTGGCCCTGCAAGAAATCTGAGGTATCCTCTGCAGCTGTGTCTGATAGGGACATGCAGCTATGCCTCCTTGAGGTCCAGAGTAATCAGCCAAGACCCCTTGCCCAGCATGGGAAGGAGTTGCTGTAGAGTCAGCATTTTGAACTTTGGTACTATGAGAAAAGTGTTTAATGCGGACAAATCCAGTATTGGTCTCCATTGAGTTTCTTTTCTTGGAACAAGAAACAGTCTTGAGTAAAACCCCTGGCCTTGTTCTTGTTGTGGAACTCTTTCTATTGCTTTGATCTGAGCAAGCAGAGAAATTTGCTTGATAGCCTCTGCCCTCTGGTTTTGTGGTAGGTTTGGCATGCCTTGTTTTCTTGGTAAGGTATGAAAGTGGAACCTGTAACCTTGGTCTAGAATGTCCAAAATCCATTTGTCCTTTGTCAATCTGTGCCAATTGTCTGAAAACAGAGATAATTTTCCGCCCAAGGGAGCCTCTATTTGCTCCTTGGTCAGCGGAAGTAGAGGAAAGTCATTGGGATTGTCCCTGTGGGGCAGGGGAGACCCCTGTGTCACTTCTTTGGTTTGCTGGTTGCCATTGTCGTCCCCTGTAAGAACCTCTGTATTGTCCTCTTCCTCGGCCACGCCTGTTTTTACCCCTTTGAAATCTTTCAGGATTAGGAAAGGACCAGTTTTTAGAAGGCCAATTCCTGCTGAATCTGGGTGGCTGAACCTGAAGGAAATCTTTGACCGTCTGAACTGATTTTGCTTTTTCCTCGATGGACTTTAACACATCTTTAGCATTAGTACCAAAAGCTTGTTCTTTTCCAAAGGTGCATCAAGAAGTTTTGCCTTAACATGATCTGGTAGAGGTTGTTCTTTTAACCATGCATGTCTACGAATGACCGCCCCTGTCATAGCTGCCCTACATGAAGCTTCCAATGCATCATATCCACACTGCAGAAAGTGATTGCTGACTTGCTGAGAATTATGTACAGCTTCCTGCAAAGACTTCCTGTCTAAAGGTTCAGGAGAGGCCAATGTTTTCTGTAAATCATCTAACAGGTAATCCTGATATTGAAACATATGAAAAAGGCAATTCAGAGCTCTCATAGATAAAGTAGTGGAGGTGTAGACCTTTTTCCCCCATCTCCCTAATGACCTAGCTTCCCTGTTGGAAGGCATGGGATTTTTGGAGGTGGATGCTGAAACCCCTTTAGGTCCCTGAGAAATAGTTTCTAAATCCACAGCATGGGCCCTAAAGAAATGAGAATGTGTTTCTGGGACCCTATAATATCTGTCTGGCTTGGCTGGGGCAGGGGGAAGAGTATCCGGGGTAACACTGGAGTCAGAGTATAGGTCATCCAAAACATCAAGCACAGGAGGTATAGCCAGGGGCCTGTGTTGGGGCTTTTTAAGGAAGGTTCGAAGGCGCTTTCTGGAATCAGAGTATTCCTGGCCTTGCCACTTAAAATGTTCCCTCATGGTATGCAAAACTTCCCCAAAAGAAATATAATATCCTCAGGAGGGGAGGCCGAGGGGATGGAATCCTCTGCATCCGAGTCCTCATAGGTCTGGAAGGGCTCTTCCTGGCCATCGGAGTGAACAGAGTCCTCAGAATCTTCATCTGAAGGGATAGGGTCAGAGGGTTCAACTCGGGGCCTCTTATCAGGAGGAGGCTGGGATCCTCTCTCAGGATGGGCCTGTGAACCTCTAATCATGGAAATTAAGTCTGCGGCCATAGTCATGATTTGTGTTTCAGGAGTAGGCTGAGGTAAGGCCTTAAAAGTAAGGTGCTTGGTCTTGGTGGCTGCCTTAGCACGTATGTAGGCCTTAACAGACATGGCCATAGGAGGCCTAGCAGCTCCACGTGCAGGAGTGACCTTATCTACAGCAATGGTCTCGGGCATTTCCTCGGTTTCAGTATCCGGAGGAAAATCTATAACTGGCGTCGGTGTGGCCTCCGGTATCGGAGGTGTCGGTAAAGCGGTGTCTTCGGTTCGGAGCGGTGAAATAACCGTCTCAGGGGGAACCGGAGCACTTGCAGTAGGTTTTGGCGTGGAGTCGGAGGAAGACGCGGGCCGAGGAGGTCGGTCCCGGTCTTTTCGTTTCTTAAGAGTCTGCGATGTCGGAAGTTCCGACGGCATTGTATAAGCAAATTTATCGCAGAAAAAGTCTTCAGCGAACTCCGCCCGGCGCCTAAGAGTGGCTTACTGAAGCGAGCACAGGCGACACAGGCCGAGACGATGTGGTCTGAGCCAAGGCAAGGAAGACAGTAAGAGTGGAAATCCTTATGAGGTATTTGTTTACCACAAGACAGACAATTGTTAACTTTTTCAGTAATTTCTGACATCGGCTGAGGCAAGAAAGGTCCCCAACGGGGTACTTAGCTTTTTTGATGACTTCGGATTCAAAGAATACAGGAGCTGACCGACCGGCACTTGCGAACTGCTTCTGCTTCGGGCACCACGAGGCAAGAAAGACTGAAGAAAATGGCGTCGGCTGATGCTTATGTACTCCAGCCGCTCTGACGTCGGAGAGAAATGCGACATCAGCCGACGTCGGACCCAGACTTTGGAATCCGGCCGACCGAGGGCTGCCTGAGGCAGGACAACCCATATGTTATGACTGCAGTTGCATTCTTGAAGGACATCAGAAAGTTTACCTCTGGGATCACTTCAGTGGCTCTGCTGGACAGAGGCACAGGGAACTAATCTAAGGGGGCAGCGAAAGCAAACACATTCTGGCTAGGCCTATAAATGCCTTCGGGCAGATAGCCTAGTACCTACCTATGAACCTATAAATGAACCTGCTTTTCTGGAGTGAGGAATGCCATCTGGGAAGTTGTGATAAAGCTTGCTCCCAGGAATACAACCTTTTGGCTGGGCACCAGATATGGTTTCTTTTCGTTGATGGTGTACCACAGAGAGGTTAGAAGTCTCTTTTGCAAATGCCAAGTGCTGAAGTAGCAATTCCTGACTGTTTGCCTGAATCAGGCAATCGTCCAAGTATGAGTAAATTTGAATATTTCTCTGCCTGCAGTATGCAATGGCTGGAGCCAGGCACTTTGTGAATACCCTGGGCGCAGTAGATAAGTCAAAGGGAAGTGCAGAGAACAGATAGTGCATAGAGCTTACCCTAAAACGTAGACATTTCCTGCAAGATTCTCTTATGGGGATGTGCAGATAAGCTTCTTTTAAGTCTAGGTTGATTAGCCAGGAGTCCTTGGCTAACATAGGAAGCAGCTGTTGTAGTGTAAGCATTCTGAATTTTGGGACCATCAGGAAGGTGTTGACAATGGACAGATCCAGGATAGGGTGCCATGAGTTCTCTTTTCTGGGCACCAGGAACAGTCTGGAGTAGAAACCCTGTCCTCTTTGCTCTATTGGAACAGGTTGAATAGCCCTGATACTGAGAAGACAAAGTACTTGCTTTTGAGCCACTGCCCACTGGTTTGGAGGAAGGTCTGGTATCCTGCCTGGGGCTGGCAGTGAGTGGAAGTAGAATCTGCATCCCTGGGATACAATGTTTAGGATCCATCGGTCCTAGGTAATGGACATCCAGTTTTTTGCATGCAAGGAGAGTTTTCCTCCTGCGGTGCAAGTACTTGGGCATGGCTGGGAATGATGATAAGACAGGTCATGGTGAACTTTTTCCATAAGGGGATCGCTTACCACTCCCTGTTTTTGAGATGGGAGCACTCCATTGCTTAGAGCTCTGCATACCCTGAGACTGTAGTCTTGGTGGTCTGTTGCCCCTGGGTTTGGACCAAGAAGGCCTGGGAGGGACTGGAAAGGACCATTTTTTAGAAGGCCAATAACTACTAAATCTAGGTGGCTGTACCTGTAAGAAATCTTTAACAGTTTGCATAGATTTAGCTTTTCCTCCATCTTTTTAAGAAGTTCTTCTGCTTTTGTGCCAAATAAGCATTCCTGGTTTAATGGAGCATCTAGTAATTTTGCTTTTACATGGTCTGGCAAGATTTTTTTCCTTCAGCCAAGTATGCCTTCTCAGTACAGACGCAGTGACAGCAGCCGTGAAAGATGCTACTAAGGCATCAAAACCACACTGCAAAGTATGTTTACTAACTTGGTTTGCAGAATGCATTAACTCTTGTAAATCTTTATTTTCTGGAAGCAACATTTTCTGTTTAGTTAGTTCCATAATATGCTGCTGGTACTTCAACATGTGAAACTGGCAATTTAAAGCCCTTATGGCAACTGTTGCAGAGGTATATACCTTCTTACCCCATCTGTCTAAAGCTCTTGAATCACTGTCCGAAGGGGTAGGGTTTTTGGCTGTAGTAACCTTAATACCTTTAGGTCCCTGTGAAATGGTCTCGGGATCTGCAGTGGGATTCTTAAAGAGAAATTTGTGCGAGTCAGATACTCTGTAGTACCGTGTCAGACTTTCTAGGAGCTGGTGGTAAAGTATCAGGAGCAAGACTGGATTCCATGAAGACATCATCTACACTATCCCAGACAGGGGGTATAGCTAGAGGATTGTGCTGAGGCAAGTCTAAGAATTCTCTGAGTCTCTTTTTAGACTGTGGGTAGTCCTGGCATTACCAGCGAAAATACTCTCTTAAGGTATGCAAGGTTTCTCCAAAAGACAAGTCCTCTGGATGGGAGGCAGAGGGAATGGAATCCTCTGCATCTGAACCCTCATAGGTAGATGAGGGAATGTCCTGGTAATCAGTCATCGGACTTCGAGTTCGTACTATGCCTAGAAAATAGACGACCAAAGCGCATGCTCAAGCTCCCATGCCACAGAAACAATTTTTATTTATTTATTTTACGTTTGTTGGCCAGGCTAGTCTAACTGGATATATGTCCATTTTCAGTAGAGGCCCGAGGAGAAAACACAGAACAATTACATAAGTATGTAACTGATTGGCAAAATGTTTTAGCAACAGTTATTAGACTACATGTAGGGCAAACATATTGTTATTTTTACAGTTTGTATATAAAAAAAATAAAAACATTTAATGTACATGAGTTTACACAGCACAGTAAGGAGGTAAAAAATGTATTGATTCAAGTCAAATGTAGAGGATAGAGTAATATCACAAAAAAATACTTTTAGTTGCGAAGTATTTAGACAAGGGAGAATAGTATCAGTCAGGATTGGAGCAGGGGCAGAGACATTGTTTTTTAATGAAGATTTTCAACTGTTTCTTGAAAAGGTTGGTGGAAGTAAGGGATGTTATTTCTCTTGGAAGTTTGTTCCAAGTAGTACCAACAGCATTTGAGAACAGGCAGTCCCCCAGATTTGTTGTTGGATTTTATGGTGGCTATTTGTAGCTTTTTAGCAGATCTTAGGGTTGGTAGACTTTTATAAGAATTGAAAAGGTTACAGAGTATGTGAGTATTTGTGGGATGATGTAAAATCTTGTGGATAAAAATGAGTTGCTGGAAAAGTAGTTGATTTTGTACTTCCAGCCATCCTAGAAGTTTAAGATTATGGCAATGGTGGGTACGGAAAGGGGCACCGGTGGCAAATTTGGCTATGTTGTTGTAGGAGGTTGCTAGTTCTGGTTCAAATGCTTAGAATGGCTGAAGACCTTATAACTTTAATTAGGGGAAGCCAGCCTCCCCCCCTCCAAAAAGACAAAGGATCGATTTTCCTTCTGATTCTACAGACCATGGAGCTGCTGCCATGACTGGACAGCTTTCTGATTTCACTACTTGATTCAAGGAGGTCACATCTGAATGTAAGTATATGCACTGTGTAATTCACAGAGAAATGCTGGTTAGCTGAAAAATGTCACCTGAACTTAACAGCATTGTGAATGAGGTCATATAAGTTATTAACCACATCAAAGTACATTCCCTTAACTCGTGGCTGTTCAAGCATCTTTGTGAGGAGATAGATGCAAATCACATAAGTCTGTTCTTATGCACAGAAGTTAGATGGCTTTCTAAAGGTAGATCGCTGGTCAGGGTCTGAGTTAATAGAGCTGCTTCAGAAATTCCTATTAGAAAAATAGTCACCACTGTCATGAACATTTCAGCAACACGGAATGGACTGCAAAATTTGCTTACTTGTGTGACACATTCATCCTGCTCAACGAGCTCAAAATGTCACTTCAGGGGAGAAGTGACAGCCATGGTAGCAGCTCCATATATGGATATACCAACACAAAAGCACCAATTCAGTTTTCTTGATATGTAATCAAAAACTTGAATAGTTCTGCAGCTGTGGTGTTGGCTGGCAATGATAATGCACATAACATATCCTCATGCGCATCCTCCTGAAATAGATATCGCGCGCGCGCACGCACACACACACACACCCACACCCACACCCACACCCACACAAAATAAGTTATGTACTTATAATAATGTTCCATCTGTGTTTGTCCATTTTCATTTATCCTTGACATATGGGTTCAGTTCCCACATCAGAACCGACATGGTTGTTACTACCACTCCAAGCCAAAAACTCGAGCTTCACCTCTCCCCACAATCCCTCTTTCAGTTACCTCAGATCGAATTTGCAGATTAGAAGGATAGGGTATAGATTAGGAAGCTTTAAAGGAGACCATACCTGCTATGCCCTAAAGACTACAATATGCTAAGAACACACAGTCCCATTCCACCAAAAAGGAATTCAAAGGCCAGTGGATGGAGGGAGGAGAGTCTAGGATAAATGGCAAGTACATAATTTATTTATCTGATATTGTCAATTTTCATTTTATCCTTGACATATAGGGCAGAGTCCACAACTACTTTAAACCTTGGGAGAACTCAGGGAAGGATATTCCTGAGCACCACTGAACCAAATGATACTCTTCCCCTAGAGACCAAATCCAATTTGTAATAAGGATATGGGCAGAAGCCCCAAGTATCATCCACTGAAGCTCTAGATTAGAAAACTGCTGAAGTGGCTACATACCTTGTAGAATGTACCTTAACAGGGCTTGGCAAATCAATTTTCTTTCTATTATAGATGAAGGATATACAATCCTTGAGCCATATGGCTAAAGTTACATAGCTGACTGGCTTACCAAACCATGCACTGGAAAATGATACAAATAATTGGTCAGATTTTCTTATGTCTTTTGTTCTGGGACGAAAAAAGCATAATTGTCTGTGAACATCCAATAAATATAAACAGTATTTACCTTTGTCAGAAAAATTTGGAAAGAATACTGGTAAATTAATAACCTGATTGATATTAGACTCTGACACTACCTTTGGTAGAAAGGTGGGGTTTTGTCAGTAAGGAAACTCAGTCTTTATGAAAATTCAGATAAAGTGGTCTACCATAATAAGGCTTGGAGTTCTGAAATCCTTCTAGCAGAGGTTATTGCCATCAAAAATAATGTTTTCCAAAACAAACACTTCAGATCACAGTCTGCAGACGGTTCAAAGGAAGAATGCACGCTGGATTGTAACATTAGGTTAAGATCCCAAGAGGGAGTAGGATCTTTAAAAGGAGGTTTCAACAGCAGCATTCTCTTTAAAAATGACTTACAAACTTTATGAGAGGCCAAGAAACGTTCTTCCAAACCATTATGGAAATTTGAAATTGCTGCAAGTTGTATTCTGATGGTAGATGGGGAAGTTCCTGCATTGAAAAGAGAGGCTAAGAAATCTGATACATTTTCAATACATGTGGAAAAGGGGTCAATGTCCCTGTCATAAGCGCAAATATTAAATTTCTTCCACTTACTAGCATACAGCTTATGGGTGGAAGGCTTATTTGAAGCTAGAAGAATTTGGCGTACCAGAGAAGAAAGGTTAACTCACCTGGCAATTAACAGAACTGGAGGAACCATGTTGTTAGCTTGAGGTTCAGAACGTCTGGATGAACTAGTCCATCTGGATGTGACAGAAGGTCTGGAGCTGGGTCCAGAGTCCAAGGTCGTTGAATATGATAAGGCCAAAAAAGGGGAACCATATCTGGTTGAGGCCAATAAGGTGCAATCAGGATTACTTCGCTCTTCAACCTGAGTATTTTCTGTATGAATTTGGGAATTACAGGTATCGGGGAAAAGGCATATAGTAGTCTGTGGGGGCCAAGTGTGCAGAAGAGCATCTCTTGGTGACTTTGGGGGGGTCATGACAAAATAGTTGCCGCACTTGTTGTTTAGGGGAGAGGCGAACATGTTGCAGCAAGGCTGGCCCCACTGACGATATATCCTTTCAGTCACTTTTGGATTGAGAGACCGCTCATGAGGTTGAAGAATACATCTGCTCAATTTGTCACTTCCCAGAATGTGCATTGCTATCAGAAAGCGCTTGGAAGAAACCACCCAGTGCCACACTCTGAGTGCTTCTCAACAAAAGGGATAAGATTTGGTTCCTCCCTGTTTGTTGATGTACCAAACTACTGACATACGGTCTGTTTGAACTGGAATTGTTCTTACAGGAGCAGCTGTCTGAAAGGCTTGCAATGCTAAAAGCACTGCTCTTAGTTCCAGAACACTGATATGCAAGTTGGCATCCAAGGGGAACCAAGTACTTTGGACAGTCTTGCTCAGAAAATGCCCCCACCCCATCTGGGAGGTGTCCGTGATCACTATGGACTTGAGTTCTGGGAAGATGAAGAGGCAGACCAGGAGAATTTCTTTGGAGTGAATCCACCAATCTAGATCTTTCCTGCAATGACTGATCAAAATCTGGTCAGACATGGGCAGGTATAGCACAGACCATAGAGATGCCAGCAGCCAGTGTAAATTTCTCATGGGATATCTGCCTAGGGGAACTAGAGTTATTGTCGCTGCTACAGAACCTAGGTCCTGTAAAATTAGGCAAGTGGGTACCTTCTTGTGAATTATTTTTGAACCTGGGCTATGATTTTTTGGAATGCTACAGTCATCATCATATTCAGCAATGTCCCTATAAATTCTAAACTTTGATTTAGAGACAGCTGAGATTTTTCATGGTTTATAGTTGTTCCTAGGTATGCACAGGTGTTGAGAACATAATCCTTTGTCTCTATCAATCGATGCCTGGTCAGAGCAGTAATGAGCCAGTCCACCAAATACAGAAACACCCAGAATCCTTGCAGTCTCAAGTGAGTTGCTACTACTGCTATACATTTGAACACCCTGGTGCTGTGGTGAAACCAAAGGGCAGCACCCCTGAATTGGTAATGACTGGCTCCCAGATGTAAGTGGAGGAACTTTCTGGAGTGCTTGTCCATTTTTATGTGGCAATACATATTCTGAAACTATCCAGCACATCCCGTCATCCTTTACTAAAAACGGAAGAATGAACTGTACCCATGACCATCCAGAATTTCGTTTCACAAACTAATTTGTTCACCACACTGAAATCCAAAACTGGTCTTCAGTCCCAGTTTTTTGGCACTAAAGAATCTTGAGAAAACTCTGGATCCTCTCTGGTCTGGTGGGACTTTTTGGATGACACTCTTGTGTAGCAGTTTTTGAATTTCTAGAACTGCTGGTTCCCTCTGACTGGGTGGGACATCAGGGATTTGTTTTTTCATATTGGGGGGGGGGGGAGTATGGTATAAATTCTGGAAATAATCCATTGCACACGAGAATTTGTAAGGTTTGGCCAGGTGTTTAGGTGCAAGGATAAGAATCCCCCGGACTGCCTCCAGAAGACGACAGTTGGGCCTCCCTTCAGGAATGCTAAAAAGGCTTACTCAGAAAGTGGTCTCTGAAGCTCTGGTTCTGTGGGCCACCTCTGCCGCATGGACAGCATCTTCTATTGTGGTTTCTCCCTCTGCCCCTGGGGAACAGACTCCCCATGTGTCCTGGGACTTTATGAACTACATTTTTCCACCACTCCTCTGATTCCTGGAAAATGACCTTTGGAGAGTGGAAAAATAAACACCCATGTCAAAAATGGTCTTATCATCCTTCTCACATCTAGATGACGTGTCTCTAATAGTCAAACGAAATAGAGATAATCCGTCAAAAGGAGCCTTGACAAATGAAGATTTTCATGGCTATGCAAAGTCGCATCCAGGTGCGCTTCCTTATGGCTACACCTGAACCCGCCACTCTGATGGTCTTTTTGGCTGTATATGGAATAAGCCTCATGGAGGAGTGCGACACAAATTCCAGGGTGACTAACTGGGAAGCAACCTTTTCTTGTACTCCCATAGTAACAGCTCTTGCTAGAGTGTCCAACAATTCCTTGATCAGATCCCTTTGGAGTCTGGTAAAATGTGCTAAAAAGTTCAAAGACCATCGAGTAAAGGTCGATCATAAACCTGCTTCCCAAAATTATCCATCTCCTGAGACTCTCTGTTGGCAGGATGGATAGCTGAACTCTCCTCTGCGAGTTCCTTTTTAGTGGCCTCCACTACAACCCATGGCATCTACCGCTAAACCTTTAGTCCAAAATTGTTTGTCCTCTAGGGCTGATAAAATTTTGTCTGGTCTCTTGGGAATGGGTTCAATGGTGTCAGTTGCCTTCCTCACCTGCTGGGAGATCAACTAAATGAACTTGTCAGTAGTGGGTGGAATCACCCAAGAGGTAGATGTACCAAAAGTCTGTAGGTAAACATATTCTTCCAAGCTAAGGTTTTGTGACTTCTGCTTCAAAATTTCAAGGATTTCTCCAAAGGAGACATCAGGGGGTGCCCTCAGGGACCCTTACCCTTCATCAAAACCAATGTCCTCCATGACCGATTACTGAGGAGAATCTAAGTGCTTGCTCTTGCACTTCTTCTGAGGAACCTCTTTCAGGTGCAGAATTTGTATCAGAGATTCCTGTGGATTCAATACTCACTACCCCAGTGGAGACGCATGTTAAATAATGAAACAAGGAGGGTATTTTCTCAGAGGAGGAAGGAGCAGATTGAGTGACTGCAATAGAAAAAGCCCACTCCATTGCCTCGAAGGCCAGTCCTCCCAAAGAGGGAAGGGAGCTGGGAACAGAGACTCCCCTCAGAGCAGTGGTGACTACCTGCTCTGACAAGCTTTGCTCAACCGTGCCGATGCTCCAAGGCGCAGGGATGACTCTGAAAAAAATGGAGTTAACTCCTGCCCCTCAAAGCCGACTGGGCAGAGATACAGCCCCAGGAGGTCCCTGGATTCAAAAGAACTCGGGGAAATCACCAGCTCCAAAGAGACGGCGATCACCAGAACCTGTGCAACCAACTCCAGATGACTCGAAGCTGGGAACTCTGAAACCTCAGAGGTCAGAGAAGGAGTACTAATAGGTGTAAAAGGTGGTCTGGCACCCAAACTTGCACAGGTCGGGGCCAAAGGAAGTCCTGTTAAACCTTTCACCCATAGAATTTTATTCACCAGTCTCTCCACACCCAGTTCTGTACAGCTTTTGGTGGAACGGACTGACATTACAGATGGCGATTTAGGCCCTTGTAGGAAAACTCCAGTTAGTTCACCTACAAAAGGATCAACAGTAGGTTGTTCTGGGCAAAATTTCTTTTTGTAGTTTATCATTACTCGGCACCAAAGTAGAAGGTGTTAATGAAGAGCCAGAAGGTACTTTGTCTTGTGTCGAGAGTTTCGGCCTCAATGTTTCATAGTCCAGAAAGATTGTCCATACCGGAGATTTTCTCAGTACTGAGGATTTAGATCCCAAGTCCATCGGTTCAGACAGGCTTTTAGGAACAGAGGATCTCAGTTTCTTAGGTAAGGGCACAGATGACGAATCAGTACCTACAAACACCTCTTTTTGGCCTTCTCTATGGAGGAGGAGGAAGGAGAAGAAATATCTGCCTTACTCTTTTCATGAGCAGATGCATGCCTCCAAAGGTGGAAGGAATCAAGCCTTTTAGAATAACTTATTTTTTCCCTCTCTATCAGAACTCTGCGCCTGAAGCCATGGCAAATGGTATAATCCTCCTGCAAGTGGACAGGCCTCAAACAATAGATGCAGAATAAGTGCAAATCCGAGAGAAGAATCTTGTGGCTGCACTTCTGGCATTTTCTGAAGCCAGAGGGACCCTTAGACCTTTCAGCCATTATAACAAAAAACACACACCACAGTCACACTAAAGAGATATACAGAAAAGGCACTCAACAACTAGAAAAAGGTTAGGAAAGTTTTTTTTTTTTTTTTTTAAAGGAAAGGAAGAAAACTATCAACAATGAAAGAAAGGGTACACAAAGTGTATGGAAAGGAAGATAACTAACAATAAAAGTAAAGGTACACAAAGTGTACAGAAAGGGACTATCAGCACTGATATAGGTACACAAAAGTGTACAGAAAGGAGAAAAAACTATGAATGGGTAGAGAAAAGGCAAAAAAAAAAGAATCTAAGACTATAACACAGTAAAGACGAAGGAAAGATATAATAGGATTGTGAAGAAAATTTAGAAAATTAAGAAAGTTTACTTAGCTCGAGAGCTATGGCGAATGCATCTGTCTTGAAAAACAGCAAACGAGATCTGAGGTAACAGAGAGAGGGACTGTGGATAGAGGTGAAGTATCAGAGTTTTTGGCTTGTGCAAGCTGTAGTAATGGCCAAGTCGGTTCTGATGTCAGAAACAAACCCATATGTCACGGATAAAATGAAAATTGACATCAAATCGAGCATTATTGCCTTGTTGTCAACATCAGTAGATTCTCCAGCCTAGACTGCATACCACGATGACTCATTAATCCTCTCCAACAATTGTGTCTTAATGTCCTCTGCTATTTCATCAATTCATCTAGTGATGGTGCTAGCTGAAAGAGGAACCTGTACTACCTTTTTAATTGCAGCTTGTCCTAAAAGTTCATGACAAATGTCCTTAGCAGCAGGCAGGATCAACTCAACACTAAAAGGCTTCTTAGCCTTAGCAATAAGATTAGCCATTAAGTATGATGCTCTCAATGCAGACAGATCTGCTGATGTGGTGGCCTTCAATATCCTTCGTGTTCACATTTTATTTTATTTTTTTATTATTTGTGGCTCTGTCCAGATTTATTGTGAGAGGTTGACAGGCATGGTCGAGAGGTATGGAAACCTTATAATTGATAATACAACTGCCAGGGATCGCTCTTACTCTTCACTCTCTCTTACACACACACACACACACACACACACACACACACACACACACACACACACACACACACACACACACACACACACACAAAGTACATTCTGCTTTCATACATGCATTCACTCACACATGCAGACAGAAAAACACAGTTGTATACATACACACACTTTTTTTGTTTCAATCATGCCTAAAAAAATTTCACTTAAATAAAATTTTGTTTTTATTCTTTCTGTGTGGCCCAGTAGTTGGTGACTGCTGGTCTAGGTACAGAACCTGTGCTTTTGAATTGGCTAATAACTGGTCCATAAACCAAAAGGAAAGCTTTTCATTCTGACAAACAAGGTTTTCTTTTTGAAGGTGCTCTTGCATTCTGAATTATCACTGCAGATAAAACAATTTTGAGAATAATAATTACAGCATCCAGGCTGTGAGACTCAGAGTCCAGTGCTGGATGAAGAACCTTAGTCCAGCAATGAGATTCGCCCCTGCAGAAAGCAGCATGAACAAAGATATTTTCTCCAAAAAGTGAGAAAACCATAGCCACCTGGTTTAACTACGAGAATCAGCAAACTTTTTGCCATTTTTTGCAAAACTCATAATCACCAGAATGGAAACAAGAAAATAGACATTTCCTTATACACAGCACTGTCAGATCTGGTCTTTAACTTGTATAAGCAACAGAAATGTTCTTACTAATCTTCTATCTTATCCTGTACTATTGTGCGTACTGGGCCATGAACACTTCTTCATACTCTCCTCAACTTTACATTGGTACAAAAGCTCAGTTTACGACTATCCTACTACTGTAAAATACTATGGGCCTAAACTGTGTTTGTCTAAATATTCATTCTGATCTACATTTGAAATATTTCTCATATCACCATATTGCTTGCATCATAATTATACTTTGTTGACTTTTCATATTTATCTTGTTAATGTTTCTGCTTTCTGTCAAGTGTGTGCTCAATCTTCTCTCTCTCTCATTATTGTATGCCCAAATGATTCCTCACGCTGTCTGTATCTACACAAGTTACCTTCGCTCTGTATCTTGTGGAGCTTTTCACCCCGAGCCTCTGCTGAAAGAGGATTTTCAAAATAGTCGGACTTCCCCAGGCAACAAAAAATAAATAAATAAATACTGTATCACTTGCTCAATGGCAGGACTCTCTTTGCTGGGCCAGGAATGCCCTCTAGCAGTATGCTGTGCACGAGCAGCTCCTTCTTCCAACCTCTGCTACTTCAAGTTCCTACAAATTGAGAAACTGTACATACTTATATCACTTGATAACGTAGTGTCGCATCTTTGTTATTTTTTGGATATTTAGGGAGGTGCTTGCTAGTGGCAAAGTGCTAGATTCAGAGGTTATGAAGCTGGTGCATGATTGTTGCAGCATGCACCAGTACCAAGTAACAGTGAGCATCACTAAATACAAGATCTTGCAAGAACAAAAAATGTTGGCATACAGGGATTGGTATCAATGGTAAATCCAGCTGTATGGCCCATCAAGGAAGATTCCTTAGGTCAGAAATTCTACAACCAAACAAAGAACTTCCCAGCAACGTTTTTCCAACCCAATCACTAGCTGGCAAGATAGCAGGCTCAGAAAAGGAGTCAATACTCATATAAAATTAAGATCACATTCAAAGCTAGATGCCTACTAGTTATCAAATACAAAATGCTCTTGAATGTGCATAAACAAAATCAAAATGAGCTGAGGCACTGCCATATTACATCACAAGAAAAAAAAACAACAAAAAGCAAACTATACCCTCCTAGGTGAAGGTATAAATGCATTCCAAGCCCCACCCAAGCTGAAAGTGGCAACTACGCTGAAGCTTACACTAAAGACCTGTATAATCACTTGCGTAACTGTATAAACTCAGCTGTACCATGACAGAATCAAAGCCAGAGTCCCAAGTAAAATCAAGCTGCCATGGTGAACTTCCATCAACAAACTCTACAATAAATGCAAAACGTTACTGTCCAAGAAAACAAAGACAATGACCCAACAGTGGAAAAAGCACCCTCCTCAGCCTCAACAAGCAAATAAGACAACTTGTTAAATCATCCAAATAGCTCTTTTGAGAGAAACCTAGCAAGTACTGCCAAGGATAACCATAAAGCCTTTTACAGCTATGTATGTAACCTAAAGGGTTATAGCATTTGTTAACCCAAGCATTTGCAGAACTGGTGGCCAACAGTAACACACACACACACACACAAAACCTGCTAGTGGATAGTTTTGGCAGAAATTCCCCTCACTTATTCTCTCCCAACTTACAACAACCCCCCCCAACCCCCCACCTTACAAACCTATTGAGCAAGTCCTCAAAGCCCTGTCCAAGGCAAGTGCAGGATGGTGCAGTGGTGCAGCGGTAGTGTTGTCGCTTCACAACAAGAGGTTCTCCAGTTTGATTCTCAGCTGGGTTGCCTTCGATGTGGAGTCTGCATGTCCTCCCTGCGTTCGTGTGGGTTTCCTCCAGGTGCTCTGGTTTCCTCCCACGTTACAAAGACATGCATCTGAAGCCTTTCTCCCTGGGCATCTGCTGAAAATTGGCTTTGTTCCAAGTCAGACTTTCCCAGTTAACAAATGTTAAATAAATAAAAATATAAGGCAAAGAACATGGCCTCTATGGGACCAGATGACATTGCAGGCTGTCTTCTACACAGGCTAAAACATGAACTAGCATCACCATTAAGTACTCTTTTCAATCATAGCCTAACCACAAGGTTTGTTCCTGCAGAATGGAGAACAGCTATAGTTATTTCCCTCCACAAAAGTGGCTTAGCAACAGACTCAAGGAATTAAACGACACATAAGCCTGACCAGCCTCATCTGTAAGGCCGTGGAATGCATCATTATGGACCTTAAAGACATAGGTGGCCTCCAAACCCTGGACCCTACCCAATTCGACTTTGGGAAAGTCAGATCCTGCCTGCTAAATCTGGTGGATTTCTTTGAAAGTGTGACCAAAGCCACTGATGAGGGCAGATCTGTGCACACAGCATACCTCGACTTGGCAAAGGCTTTCGACACAATCCCACATTCAGGCATTACCGATAAACTTAGCAAACTGAATGTAAATCCCTTCATTGAAAGATGGGTTTCCAACTAGCTCACTAACCGGACACACCATCAAAGTAGGTGACTCCACATCAACCAGCAAACCTATTAACAGCAGGGTGCCACAGGGGTCAGTGTTGGGCCCCTACTGTTTGGTATATACTTCTCAGAAATTCAGGTCAAAACCAAAGGGTTGTGGCTGACCAAGTCTGCAGACGACTGCAAACTAGGTGCAATAATTGAATCTCCAAATGATGTCAGTATACTCCAAGATGGTCTCACACAGACCAACAACTGGTGCATTAGTCACGGTCTCCCCTCGGCACAATGTCCCTTCAGGCTATCAAATCAATAACAATACCCCAAGTACCCATGAAGTGGTAAGGGACCTGGGATCACAGGGTGACTGAGAACTTAACTTCGACCACCACGTATCTACCATTGTGAGGAAAGCTTTCCATGTAGCTCACTTGATTAGTAAAGACATCGCCTCAAGTCAAGAGCAAAAGTTATAACCCTCCCCTATACTCGGCACTTATCCGCCCGATAATTGAGTGTAACATCCCACTCTGTATGTACCGTACTAAGCATCTACAGCAATTAGAGAAACCTCAGAGGTTTCTAACAAAGATCAAGGGTCTCCGGCATTTGCCTTATACAGACCGACTAAAATCCCTGTCACTATACTGCGTATCATACAGACTTCTTAGGGGGAGACTTAGGCCTGGCCTACAAAGCAACCCAAGCCTAATGAACTTTCTGTATATCCTTAAATCAAATGGATCTAGGGCTACCCGTTCCAGGGACTTAAATATGGCCTGCAACTTAAACAGGACATACTGGAGGGAAGGATTTATCTCCAAATGACTGCCACGTCTTTGAACAGGCAATACCAATTCATGTGAGACACAGCACCTCTATGACACTGTTCAAGAGGAACCTGGATGAGTGGATGGGGCACTATAAATTCTTACTAGGGATGGAACCCACAACCCTCCTGGACATGAGCAGTTATCACTAAATGCAATCTTGGGTATTGACAAGTACCTCTAGGGTATTACATTGGGTTGACATGGCTAGGCTTAAAATGACCTCCAGGTTGACAGCCTAGTAATTTTCTATGATCTTATGACAGACAAGTGCAGCAGATTCTTCTCAGTCAAACAGAAATGAAAAAAAGAGAAGAGCAACCCAAAAGGCAAATCTTTTGCACAATTGCTTCAGCAGCCATGATAGTTAATTTATGACCTTGCAAAAGGACATTTGTGGTAGTTAGACTTTCCAGCTCTCACCACGGCTGCAGAACAAGCAAAGCAAGTAGCCAATGGGATAGGTACTTCGGCTTTAGGAGAACAAACTTCAGCAGGAAAAGAATGTTGCACATTTTTGGACGTGTTAAGTATGATCCCAAATGAAAGAGGGTAATCATTATCCGTGCAGAGCAAAATAGGACAGTCATATTATCTCTGGAATTATCTTTTCTCAACATTAGAAGAAACTGCTGCAAAACAGAGAAAAAAAACAGGCATTCTCTAGGGCAAAAGCAAATGCATTTTGACAGAACACTCCAAGTTCTGTTTTAAAAGAACCTGCAGAAGCTTTCAATGTAATAGTGTTGTGAAGAGACTGTTCACTTAAGTGCACAATTTTAAAGGCATTCTCAGGAACACAGTCCAAGTCTTAATGCCCTATTTAAGACACAAAACAAAGGAACAGATCAGCTGTTACATCTGAAAGCCAGGAAGGACTAGATCACCATGAAAAATGTTGGCTAACAAAAGGGGTCAGTAAACCCTGACTATAAACTTAAAATTCATTACCTTGTTGCAGCTCTTGAATTAACACCAGAACCAGGAACTTCTCCATAGCTACTGTAAGATATAATACATCCATCATGCCACAGACCATCATTAAAGTCAAAAAGAAGGTCCAGGACAGCGTCAACCACATTTCACAGTCACCACTTCTACTCCTGTTCATCATCCCAGATACACAAGTCATCTCTTTAAGAATATGGGGGATCATCATGCCACAGAACAGTTCAAAATTTGAATTCCAAGGGCAGAAAAGAAGTAAACATTTTTCTTTGGAGATCTCAGCTCTAGGGCTCCCAGTGTGGTGGCACACCAATGAAGCATAGATGTACCTGGAATACCCTAAACTCTTCATTCCATGCAGAACAAGAACACACCTGTGCTATGTAAACACCATGAAGGGAAGACTGTCAGCAGCCCAGCTGGAAAGTGAAGGAAGGTTCTCTAGACTCTTCCATGCCTGTAACAAAAACTGCTTCAGGGCTGGTAGCCATGACTTCTTAACTACAAGAGGAAGACTTTTTTTTTTTTTACAGCACTAACTTTATGATATTACCCTTTCATGATGGAGTTTACTACAGTGACACATGCATTGTTGAGACCCTGGAGTACGGCATTCACTATAACAGGATATTTCCCTTGATGCAACTGCAGAGTTAATATATTTAAAGGAGGGGGGTATGGAACGAGCAAAGCCACATAGGTGTTAAAAACCTCTCAAAATTTCTTGTAATAATTATTTTGATGTCTTATCAAATCCTCCTAATCCCTCAAGGATTTGTTCATCTGACCTGATGGGTATGAGGGGACAGAGTTTTATTCCACTACAAAAAGGTATAATTTACCAGTGTTCTTTGTTAATAAGGCAGTTGATATTCAATGGTTTATAAATGAAGCCTTTGCATTTGGGGGCTCTGAAGTATATTCTTAGTAATGGATCCAAAAAGGGCAGCATCAACTACAGCCTGTGGTTCAGAACATTGAGGTATTTCATTAACATGGTTCTGGCATCGCAAAGACCCATGGCTTTAAAGCCCCTTATGTTCCTGACCAAAACAAACTCCAATCTGTACATCAGTCTGCAAAGAGGGTAGGAATGGGTACCTCCTTGCTTGTTTATGTACCACATAACTGTGGTGTTGTATGTCCTTATTAGCAGGTGGCCTTGATGCAGAAAGAGTTTGAAGGCCTCGATTGCATGCATCACTGCCAGCATTTCCTTTTGGTTTATGTGCATGTGTAGCTCCTTTTGTGACCATAGTCCTTGAATACATCTGCCCTCCATGTGTGCTCCCCAACCGTGGTCTGAAGCATCCGTTGTAATGGTTTGGCTGGCTATTGGTTTGCTGAAGGGTAGACCCCTGTTTGACTGGCTTGCTTGAGCCCACCACAGAAATTCCTTTTGGAGGCATGGGATGAGTGGGATCAAAGTTTCTAAGCTGTGACTGTGCTGAGTCCATAAACTGCTTAGGTACCATTGTAATTTCCTCATATGCAGCCTTGCTTGTGGAATCAGAAGAATGCAAGATGCCATGTAACCCAGGGCCTGCAGGATTTTCCTTGCAGTCAGCTGAGTTTGTCTTGTCAGATTCTTGAAGTAATCCGGTAGTTGTCTTTGTTTTTCTTCTGTGAGAAAAGCCATTTGGTTGGTTGTGTCTAGATCCACACCCAGAAAAGTTATTCTTTGGGATGGAACAAGTCTTGATTTGTGAATGTTGACTGTATATCCCAAGGCCTGAAGTAGGCGGATGGCATAATCCAAGTGTTTTAACAAAGTTTGTTGGCTGTCCGCTTGTATAAGGCAGTCGTCCAGATATGGGTATATTTGAATCCCCTGAAGTCTGCAGTGTGCAATTACTGATGCCAGGCATTTTGTGAGGTGTCTTCTGCAACTTTGTCTGACAGGGACATGCAGGTATGCCTCCTTGAGGTCTAGAGTTACCAGCCAAGACCCCTTGCCCAGCATGGGAAGGAGTTGCTGTAGAGTCAGCATTTTGAATTTTGGCACAATGAGATAAGTATTCAGTGCGGACAAGTCGTAAATAGGCCTCCATTGTTTTTCTTTTCTTGGAACAAGGAATAGTCTGGAATAAAATCCTTGGCCTTGTTCTGAAAAAGGAACCTTTTGTATAGCTTTCATTTGCATTAAGCTGGAGATTTGTTTCAAAGCCTCTGCCTTTTGATTTGGTGGCAGGTCTGGCATGCCTTTTCTTTTTGGCAATGTGTGAAAATGGAACCTGTATCCTTTGTCTATTATTTGCAGTGTCCATTTGTCCCTTGTAATACTGTGCCAATTTTCTGAGAATAAAGAAAGCTTTCCGCCCAAAGGTGCTTCTAATTGAGCCCTGGTTGGCGGGGTCAAAGCAAAGTACTTGATTCTGTCCTTGTGCAGCAGTTGTAGGTCCTGCACTATCTCTCTGGTTGGGAGGTTGCCATTGACGTCCTCTGTAGGAGCCTCTAGCTTGCCCTCTACCTCTGGCACGCCTGTTCTTGCCTCTCTGAAATCTCTCTGTGTCTGGAAAGGACCAATTCTTGGTAGGCCAATTTCTGCTGAATCTTGGTGGTTGGACTTGGAGAAAATCTTTGACTGTTTGTACAGATTTTGCCTTTTCCTCAAATTTCTTTAAGACCTCCTGAGCAGTGGAGCCAAATAACTTTTGCTTTTCCAGTGGAGCATCCAGAAGCTTTGCTTTAACATGGTCTGGCAGAGATTGTTCCTTCAGCCAAGCATGCCTACGTATGACTGCACCTGTCATAGCTGACCTACATGAAGCTTCCAATGCATCATAACCACACTGTAAGAAATGGTTGCTAACCTGCTGGGAATTATGCACCAGATCCTGAAGTGATTTGCGATCTAGGGGTTCAGGAGAAGACAGTTTCTTATGCAATTCATCTAACAAATACTCTTGGTACTGTATCATATGAAATTGACAATTTAATGCCCTCATAGAAAGAGTAGCAGAAGTATACACTTTTTTACCCCATCTCTCTAAAGCCCTGGACTCCCTTTCAGAGGGAAGTGGATTTTTATTTTTAGAAGTGGCAGCTGCAACCCGTTTAGGGCCCTGGGAAATAGTTTCTGGATCAGCAGAGTGGGCCTTGTAAAGAAAATGATGCGAGTCCGGGACCCTGTAGTACCTATCGGGTTTTACAGGAGCCAGAGGAAGAGTGTCAGGGGTTATGCTAGACTCAGAGTACACATCATCAATGACATTCAAAACAGGAGGAATAGCCAAAGGTCTATGCTGAGGTAAATGCAGAAAAGTCCTTAATCTCTTCCTGGAATCGGAGAATTCCTGGCCCTGCCATTTGAAATGCTCTCTCATAGTGTGAAGGGTTTCCCCAAAGGATAGTTCTTCAGGAGGGGAGGCCGAGGGGATAGATTCCTCTGCATCAGAATCCTCGTAGGCCGAAAAAGCCTCCTCCTGGTAGTCAGAGAGGGCAGAGCCATCAGAGGCCTCATCTGAGGAGTGGGGATCAGAGGGCTCAACCCTGGGCCTTTTGTCTAGAGGAGGTTGAGAGCCCCTGTCCGGATGGGGCTGAGAGCCCCTAATTAAGGAAATAAGGTCCTCTGCTAAACTTAGAATCTGTGAACCTGTAGAGGGTCCCTGAGGAATAACCCTGGGAGGCATAGTTTTTGTGTGTTTAGCTGCTTTAGCCCTGGTGAATGCCTTAATGGACATGGAAGCAGGAGGCCTGGCAGCACCACGTGCTGGTGTAGTTTTGTCTAGAGGAATGGTGTCGGAAGTTTCCAAGACACCAGTTTCTGAAGGAAATTCAATAACCGACTCAGTAGGGGCCTCCGGGGCCGAGGTTGTTGGTTGAGCGGTATTGGTGGTCGTTAGTACCAAGGACTCGGTTTCAGCCGAGACCGAGACACTCGCGGTAGGCCTAGATGTGGTTTCAGCCGAAACCGCGGTCCGCATGTGTCGGTCCTTGTCCTTCCGTTTCTTAGCTAAATGAGGAGTCGTAGTCTCCGACGGCATGTTGTAGGAGAAACTAGCCCCAAAAAATTCCTCTGTAAACTCTGCCCGACACCTAAGAGTGCGTCGATTGAAGGAAGCACAGGCTGAACAGGCCAAGACGTCGTGGTCTGGGCCTAGGCAGGGGAGGCAGTAAGAGTGGAAATCCTTATGAGGTATTTGTTTCCCACAAGTTAAGCAATTATTAACTTTATCTGACATCGGCTGAGGCAAGAAAGAGTCCCCAACGGGGTACTTAGCTTTTGAAGTCTTCGGTTAGCTGAAATACAGGAGCTGGCCGACCGGCACTTGCGAACTGCTTCTGCTTCGGGCACCACGTGGCAAGAAAGACTGAGGAAGATGGTGTCGGTTGACGCTTTTATACCCCAGGCGCTCTGACGTCGGGGAAGGGGTGACATCAGCTGACGCCGGACCCAGACTTTGGAATCCGGCCGACCGAAGGGCTGCCTGAGGCAGGACAACCCATATGTGAGGACTGCAGATGCATCCTTGAAGGACATTTGCATGACAGTAATATTGGGGCACAACAGATTACTCTATATGGGGGATTTCTGGTGGGGTGTCAGCCCTACAGTCACTGTAGTTTTTGCAAATTTGCATGCAAAGCAAAGCAATTTACCTCTCACAATACTTTCGTGTATTTAATATTAAGGTGTATGGAAACTGCAAGTCGAATTGGGTCATTTATCTAGTTTTATGTACCTGCCCTGCTTTTTATGTAGGGCAAACCTCACGTCCACTCAAATTATGCATTTCTGAACATCTTAGTGATGTCAGATGTGCTTGTCAAGCTAATGCCTTATATAAGCATACCCTTAAACATGCCACAGCTAGGTTTAGGTTTGTGATCACAGATAGAATAATATTTAAGAATAAAGATAAATCAGGCTGGCATAACATCTTAGATAAAAAAGGGAAAAAATGGATCATTCAGTTGGGAGCACTTTTTTCTCCAGGCGTTAATGAACACCTTTGATTAACCAATGGGATATGTTCTGATGGTTTTTAAAGAAAGGGGTACAGGTATTTGTGATTATTGAACTCAAAAAGGCTTTGCAGCCGAAACCGGTATGCTGTTGCTCTTATTTCTACCAGTCGGAATGATATGAAGATTTGTATGCAGACATTTGAGTGCTGGCTGGTGGTGTTTTGGAGTTTTACAGCTTTTCTTGTTGGCCATGCACCTGTTCTTTACTTGTGTGACATTGGTTTTACTGAGTTAATGTTGCATCAGGCTGCAATGTACTCCTCAAACTTCTTGAACTCAAATATTAAAAATGATGCCAGCAAGCATGTGGACACCTACGCCTGACATATCAAGCCAACCATATCAACAAGAGGTACAGCTTAAGCTCTCAAAGGTCTATAAAAACATACTTAAAAAATCTTCAGGGGAATCACTGGCTATACTGTCAGAATATCCAACGACAAGAGTTAATTCTCGAGGAGCTGGAAATGCTCCCAAAGGGAATATGTCCTTCATGAGCATCTGGAAAGATGGATCTCACTCAGGCATCACAGAACCTCCCTTTGAGGCATGTTGAGCAGCAGTATCCCACTGTAAGTCTCGGGATTCATGACAGGTTTAGATCCCACTTTAGACAGATGCAGGAGCTGAGGAAGTGTAAGGCAACTGCACACCATAAAAGACACTGGCAAGCCTCTGAAAGACTAAACGTCTTTAAAGTCTCAAGCTCTCAGACTATCAACTTCTAAACCAGCGCTACCTTTTTGTAATTTTTTATCTGCTGAGTACGATGCTCACATACAGGACAACTGGCTTACACCAAACCCTTAAACTTTATCTGACCTATACAGTCCTTGGAATTTCAGTTCTACCAGCAAGTGTCTTCTTCCTCAGCCAGAGGAAAAGACTCAGTGTTTCGCTCCAAAATTAAAAGCACTGTGTATTAAAGGTTTGGGCAGCATTTGACTTCCAAAGCCAGATTTATCTGGATGCTTTTCAAGGAATGGTACATACCCAGTAATGTTTTAAAAACCTAACTTTCAAAATTTTCAAAATTAAAGTTCAAATCAGCAATAATAGTTACAAAGCCAGCTCCATGAATAGCATTCATAATAAAGCCAATGAAATGTTCTCAAACCCAGTACCAACTACTTTCTGAAAGTCACTTGGGTAAGGTCAGAGAGACACCAGGATAACTAATTGCTTCTTTGCTCTTTGTGGAAGGAACTGAGCAATGATTAGATCACCTCCTCCTTGCAAGATCTACACTGGGCTAACATCTATGAAATTTCTGTAAGACTGTGAATATCTGACACCAACTTCAGGCAAATCCCAAGAGTAAGGAACACTACAAAAGGTGATCCTTACAATCAACATCTGATAATTAACCAGGTAAAAGCCCCTATGGCCTTTTTGACATAATTTACAAGAAGACACCCACAACATGCCTAACCAGCATACAAATGATTTTGATAAGAGTAAGAAAAGGCTCCCTCTCTACTGTAGCAAAGTGTTTACACCTGTCACAAACTGCTACCTGAAATGGCAACAAGATGATGTTCAGAATGAGAGTTAATGTTAGTGTTTGAAATGCAAGAATGAGATTACCAGCTGCCTCTCCTTAAAATGGGACTGTGACAACTGCAAAGGGATAAAAGTCATACTGGAAAATTCTACAACAGAGGGAAGGACTAAACATAAGATGCATGAGTAACTATTAATGCTGCAGTGCTCCTCCTCAAAGAGTAGACGGGGCATAAACTACTTCTGTACTGGGCACCTAGGGTAAAGTCAAAGGTAAGCAATGATGTGAAATACATGGCCAACATTAGAACATGATCAGGTCACTTGAAGTTGGACAGCATTAGGTTAAAAAAAAAAAAAAGTAAAAGCAAGACTCCTAGATGCATACTTCTAGTAAAGGAAATGCTATTTTTTAGCTTTTACACCTGATTTCAGGCTAAAGTAAATACTCCAATCAGCAACTCAACTGTTTAAACTGTGACAGCCAACAACTTTAAATAAAATAAATGCAACTAAAATATATTTTAAATATGTCTGAAATATGTTTGAAAAACATCTGCTCATCTCTTATCAGCATGTAAGGATCACTACAAAGTGTCCATCAACACTGTTAAAGCTTTCAGCTTCAAAGATTTTAAATAAATTACTTCAGCACAGCTGCCTAAAATACTAGTCTTCACAGCAGATTTTAAGTAAAGGTCATTTAAAAAGAAGTTACATACTTACCCTAATGTTCAGTCTGTGTTATCCATTTATATTCTTCCTCACCTGTGGGTCTTGGATCTGATCCTCAGATCTAGCTAGGCCGCATTTTCTAGACTTTGGATCCCAGTTTCCAGGTCCTCCCTCTTCCCACAGGGCACCACACTGTCCTTATCTCCGCAGATTGAGTTTGCTGCCTATTGATTTTAGACAAAAAAAGCGGGACAGGTAAGTAAAATATAAAGGCTCAGAACTGAAATATGAAGATTGTATTATCCTTCAAAAATTTACTAGGCTGAGTACATAACTCATTTATCTGATGTTGTCCTTTTAGCAATGTAACTCTTGGGAGGCCCTCAAAGAAGGATAAGTGGGGAGCATGCAAGACGGACCAAAAAAAAATTCTTATTTTGGAGGCAATATCCAAATATAAATGTGTCGCACTGGAAGGAGTATTTGAACCAGTGACTAAGATAAACATGGACAGAAGGTTAGATACGAAAATCCTAAATCTGTCTGAGTAGCTGTACGATGACAAGTGAACTACAGACCATTTTGGAAAATTTCAGCGAAAAAAACTTAGCCAGTAATCTCTTGGTCAGTGTGACCTAGAGGGATTCTTAACCCAAGTGGTTAGGAGGAAAGTTAGATAAGAAGCTTGTTGGACATTCTTCACTTTTGGGCTCATGCAGTAATGGTGGATGATTAATCTCATGCAGTAATGGTGGATGATTAATACTGGACACTGTGGTTGATTAGGTTAAATAGGGAGGGAAAGGTGTGGAAGGATACCCTCTTAAGAGAAATAAGGTGAGGGTGGTGATAAACAATATCTAAAGGTCTGGAACTCATTTGTCAAAGGCATTTGCTACCAAGAGGAATATCTCTTCCAGGATAACAGTAAGCTCTGACGAAGAAGACGGATGTCTCACAGAGGGTGCAAGTAGCAATATTTCTTACAGGAAAGTTTTACATAATCTGGAAGTCATAAACAGATAAGAATTTATTCTGAAAATTGACGTAGTTCTTATTTAAAGTTTAATAGTAGATTAAAAAAACTCAACTTTTTCTTAAAAAGGGTTGAAACGAGAAGGGTAGACTGCAGAAGCAGTTAAAAAGTCAGTGTTCAGATTGGAAGCTCTAGTGGGTAATGCTATGAGGTTGGACCATTCTTCAGTAAACATGCACTCCTGCTACAGCACTGCATTTAATAAGGAGGAGAGGATGGCAACTGTCCACCTATGTGTCCTTCATCTGTGCAGCCATCAACTACCACATTTACAATATTGGCTGTATGTTAAAAATGAAGATAAGAGTATAATAAGAATATGCATTGTGACATGTGGACTAAAGAAGAGATTAGCATATGAAAAATTGCTAGCTAGAGGTGCTAGAAAAATGAAAACTAACATTGATTTGGATATATTTTCATAAAGGTCAGGGTAGGGGTGAACACAGAGTAAGTAAAACCAGTCTAGAAGAATTGGGCATTTAGGTGAAGAAGTAGAAAATTAGCCAATCATATATGATCACATCAGTTGCCTTTCCAGTAACAAGTAAGCTACAATGACTGCCTGCTACTAAGTAAAGACACTAAAGGTTGAGCTAAAAGTCAATGAGGTAATCTGAAAGGAAGGTGGTTCACTCTCAGTGGGAAATGTAGAGTAGTCCAGAACTTCTCTCTATTTCATGTTTTATTGTGTATCTTAGCCATGCATGGGATACATACATCAAAGCTTGTGCAGCAGAGGCAGGAAGGATCAAAGTGTAAGGCATCCTGAATTTAGGATACTTAGAATAGGATTTAGAATAAATGGACTGAACTGAGGACCCCATCCTTATAAGAAAATAATCCTGAAATTCAAATGGAAGAAAACTTGACTCCCAACGTCTCCAGAATTGGAGAGTCTGGGCTATATCTTAGGACACTGATAGAGTTATAGATATTCTTTCAGTGATAAACCTAAGTCTGAAAACTCATTCTTTCTAGCCACATAAAGATATAGCCAAAGGGGAATTAAACAAAGACTCCTGAGGAATACCCGAAATGTCACAATGTGGAGCAAGTACATCTGCGAACAAATAAGTCTGAGGCAATTGGATGAAAGGTGCCTTCCCCAACAATAACGGAAGGGATTCTTGGAAGTATTCGAAAAGGACAACCAAGATAATCAGTGAAGAGAGATCGAATAGGAGTCTTCCAAAGAGTTATGTTGAAAGGCGCATTGGATAATTAATGAATTTCCACAAAGAAAAGGTAAGGAAAAGTCTTGGGGATGTTTAAAATCATGCAAGTGCTTGTAGTCATGTCTCCTAGGTAGTATACAAGTTCAACATGGAAGAATCCAAGGTAAGCTCTTGTAAATGTGCTAGGGAAGGTAAGGAGAATAATCAGACTGTATAGTGTGACAGAGATATCTAGCTAACCGGGCAGTCGTAGTTTAAAGGGAAACAAAGGAGGAGATGAATCAACAAAGCTGCTGTATGCAGGCGATGTGGCAGTACAGGCAGACTCTGAGCTAGAACTTCAGCAAAGGATAGGAGAATGGAATGCAAATCTGAAGGTACATGGGATGAAACTAAGCACAGATACGACAGTGGTAATGGCAGCAAATTGGGGAAATCTGAAGAAACAGAGAATAGAGATAGAAGGGAAGATAGTGGAACAGGTAAACAGCTGCAACTATCTGGGAGGAGTAGTTGAGAAGAAGGGTACTATGAATGAAGAGCTCAAAATTAGAATCAGAGGGGCTGCAGCCAACTGGCATATGATACGGAAACCTGGGCAGTAATGGCAGAACAGCTGAAGATGCCAGAGGTGATGGAAATACGTGCCTGAGAAAGGTGCTATGATGCACACTGTGGGACAGATGTAGAAATGAGGGCATAACAGCAGAAGCCAAAGTAGCTCCAATTGCAGAAAAGATCAAAGAGAACAGATTATGGTGGTTTGGGCACATGTGTAGAAAAGCAGAAGACAATCTGGTGAGGAAGATTTGGGACAGACAGGAAGAAGGTAAGAGGAAGCGAGGACGTCCAGCAAAAGAGGTGGATGGATTGTCTGAAAGAAGATCTGCGACAGTCGGGCATGGGTGTTGAGGAAGGCAGGAGTGTGGCACTGAATCGAGAGAGTTGGTGACAGTTAACATGATACCCCGACCCCATGTAGAAAAATGGGAAAAAGGGGGCAGATGATGACGAAAGGACACACTGTGCAAGGGGAAAAAACATTTTTTGCAGAATCCTTCTATCCTCCATGAGAAGCCCAATGGAGGAGTAGTAATGTGCTCTCATACTCATTTCCCAGAGGGGGAAACCCTTGGACAAATTTATTCTGAAGATAATGACCAAATGAAAGACAAGCAAATCCTGGCTAATTGAGAGAAGAGAGAGTGAGTGACCACTGGGGGAAGGGGTTTCTCTTGTGACAAGCCAAGATTCTTAATAACTGGACAAGGCTCAAGCCTGAACCCTGGCACCAGAAAAGGAGATGGACAACCTGGCAGAGGCCCCCCATGTAAATGGGACCATTGAAAGCAACATCCCCATGTCCCAAGTCCACACCACTGGCAGGGGTACTGCAATGAACTGAAGGAGATGACCACAGCTCTCAACCTCTTTGAGTAACAGATCTGGAGAAAGCCCTAAATAATGGGTGTACAAAGCCCCCAAAAAAGGGTCAGTTTTAAAATAGTGTTCTTATAAACCTAGAAAGTTGCTGGAATAGCAGGTTTTGTATTGGCATGAATTTTCTGAGGTTCTGAATATCTGAGTGGGTCATCCCTGTTGGGTAAGACAGTAGGTCTGGATTTGGATCCAGAATCCAACGTTGGTAGATTAAGTGAGGAGGGACTGACTTCACTTCTCGAAGATTTGCTAGACAGCCAAAGATTTTGCAAGGAAAGTACAGTTTTGTACCTACCATAAATGTAGATGTTAGAGTGTATTCATTGCTGCAGTCATTACACTTGCGTTATCCAGACGTCAAGGCAGTCCCGCAGTCAGCCAGAGTTTCAAAGTCTTGGTCCAGCGTCGGTTGTTATCACTTCTTCCCTGACGTCAGTGCACCAGGGGTATACAAGATGCAGCCGATGCCATTTTCTTCGGTTTTTCTTGCCCCAGATGTCAGGTGCCCCTAAATAGGTATGCAATACATATTGCTAATAAAACATACATAAAAAATAAAAACAATACCTTCAGTTACAAGCAAATACACCACATAGGTTGTACAGGGTAGAAAGGTATAGATAAGTCCCAGCTAAGATAGTGGGGATGGAGGGAGGGTAACCTGGACTGCAGCAGTGAATACACTCGAACATCTACATTTATGGTAGGCACAAAACTGTACTATGTTCATCGTGTTTCACTGCTGCAGTCATTACACTTGGGTTGAATCCCAAAGCTGAAGTTGTGTGGCTGGGTCTATAAAGGATTCGGGGTAGCTATGAGGCCCTGCAGCACTGCAGTGGCAAAGCCAGCTCTGGATTTAGAGTAAAGAGGCAAGTGGTAATGCTTGGTAAAGGTGTGCACTGAACTCCAAGTTGCAGCTTCCAAAATATCCTTGGTAGGTACTCCTCTAAGGTAGGCAGTTGAAGTGGCTGTTGCCCTGGTGGAATGTGGCCTAATGTTGCTAGGTACAGTTTTTCCATGCCGTGTGTAGCAGAAACGGATACAGTGTCCTATCCACTTTGAAATGGTCTGCTTTGAAATAGTCTTTCCCTGTGATCCTGCAGCATATGCTACAAACAATTGCTCAGTTTTCCTGAAAGCTTTTGTTTTGTCCAAGTAGAAGCGTAACTGCCTGTGTATGTCCAATGAGTGCAGAAGTCTCTCTCCTTTACTCTAGGGATTTGGATAAAATGTTGGCAAATGAATAGTTTGGTTAAGAGCCACAGTGGATACCACCTTTGGCATAAATGTAGGGTTTGTTCTTAAAGAAACCCTGTCCTGATGAAAAATGATGAAAGGCTCCACTGCCATTAGTGCCTGTAACTCTGAGACTCTTTGTGCTGAGGTTATTGCCAGAAGCAGAGCAGTTTTCCATGGCACATTTTAATTCTGCTGTATTGGCTGGCTCAAAAGGAGGTAAAGTTAGTTTTTCCAAGACAAAGTTTAGGTCCCAAGTTGGTGTAGGTGCTCTCCGGGGTGGTCTTATGTTTTTAGCCCCTCTGAGGTACTGTTTTAATAATGGATGAGAGAAAATAGGAGGATCCATGTTGTAATGAGCTGAAATGGCAGATGCGTGGATCTTAATGGATGAAAAGGATAGGCCTTTGTCCAGCATCTCAGTTAAGTATTGTAATATCTGAGGAATATTTGGAACAAGAGGGTCAAAGCTTTGAGCCTGGTTCCAGGCGCAGAATCTCTTCCACTTTTCTGAGTAGGATTTTCTGGTGCTGGGCCTCCTGGCCTCCAAAATGAAATTCATAACAGCTTTAGAGAGAGATGTTGGCTGCTCGGCTAAATAATCTGCCATGCAGCCAGGTTTAAGGTTTTGAGCTGGCTGTGCAAGATCTGATTGCTTTGTTGAGTCAGAAGATGAGGAATTTGAGGTAAAACCCATGCTGGGCCTTGAGCCAAGTTCTTTAAGATCGGGTACCAGTGCTGGTGTGGCCAAGTCTGGGGCAGTCAGGATCATATTTGGCCTTTCTTACCTGGCTTTTAGGAGTACCTTTGAAAGGAGAGGCAGTGGTGGGAAGGCATAAACTTTTAGGGTTTTCCAGGTGAACGAGAGAGCATCCACTTTCCATGCTTGTGTGTGGTAAGTCCTTGTGCAGAATTTCTGTAGTTGACAGTTCAGAGGAGAGGCAAAAAGATCTATGTCTGGGCACCCCCATTTTTGTGTTATCATGCTGAATTACTTGTGGATTTAATTTCCACTCGTGAGGATCCATGATGTTTCTGCTTAAGTCGTCTGCCAGAATATTTTTCTTTCCTGGCAGGGATTGTGCTTGCAGATGGACTTGACAGGTCAGTGCTGTGTTGCACAAAGTCATGGCTTGTCTGCAGAGGGGATAGGAATGAGTGCCCCCTTGCTTGTTTATGTACTACATAACTGTGGTGTTGTCCGTCTTTAGTAGTAGCTGTCCTGGATGCAGAAGGTCCTTGAAAGCTGTTAGGGCATTTTGTACAGCTAGCATCTCTTTTTGATTGATGTGAAGATGCATTTGGTCTGCGGCCCACTTGCCCTGAATACATTTTCCTGCCATGTGTGCTCCCCCAAGCGTAATCCGAAGCATCTGTTAGTGCCTGCCTGGCTGTGGGTAAAGTGAAAGGCTGTCCCCCTTGTTGTGGTGACATGCCTGGGCCCACCATCGAAACTCCTGTTGTAGGCAGGGAATAAGTGGTATTACTGTTTCCAAACTGTGACAGTGTTGAGTCCAAACACTTTTTAGGTACCATTGTAATTTCCTCATATGCAGTCTGGCATATGGTATTAGTAGTATGCAGGATGCCATGAACCCCAAGGCCTGCAGAATTTTTCTTGCAGGGAGTTGGGTTTTTGTTACCATCAATTGAAAGTACTAATTCAGTTGTCTTTGTTTGTCCGGCGTGAGATAAGCCATCTGGGCCGTTGTATTTAAGCTGGCACCCAGGAATATTATCTCTTGTGAGGGCACTAGTTTTGACTTCTTTTCGTTTACTGTGTACCCTAGGCAAATGAGCAATCTTTTTACAAACGCCAGATGCTTTAGAAGAATGTCCTTGCCCTCAGCTTGAATAAGACAATCGTCCAAGTAGGGATATATTTGAATTCCTTTTTGTCTGCAAAATGCAATTACTGGTGCCAGGCATTTTGTTAAGACCCTGGGCGCAGTAGATAAGCCAAAGGGCAGTGCAGAGAATTGGTAATGCATTGTGCCAGCTATGAATCTGAGGTATCTTCTGCAATTTTGTCTGATTGGGACATGCAGGTATGCCTCTTTGAGGTCCAATGTAACAAGCCAAACCTTCTTGCCCAGCATGGGAAGAAGTTGCTGTAGTGTCAACATTTTGAATTTCAGAACATCCAGGTAAGTATTTAGAGTAGATAGGTCCAGTATGGGTCTCCAGGCTTTGTCCTTTCTGGGGACCAAGAAAAGTCTTGAGTAAAATCCTTGTCCCTGTTGTGGCACTTTTTGAAAAGCTCTCATGTCCATGAGGGCTGTAATTTGTTTTTGTGCCTCTGCCCATAGATTTTGTGGCAGGTCTGGCATTCCTTTTGGCCTTGGTAGAGTGTGAAAGTGGAACATGAAACCTTGAGACACAATATCCGGAACCCATTTGTCTTGGGTGATTATATGCCAATTTTGTGAAAAAAAGAGCTAGTTGTCCCTCTAAGGGAGCTGCCAAAAGGTAAGTGCTTGGCATGTTAAGGGGGAAGTCATTGGTACTGTTTCCTATAAGGTTGTGACTTGTCTTCTCCTCCTTTTGGGGATAGAAGCACCCCACTGTCGTGGTCTGTAAGAGCCTTGGGGCTGAGATCTGCCTTTTGGGCATCTGTATCTGCCTCTTTGTGGTCTGTCTGGCACTGGAAAGGACCAATTCTTAGAAGGCCAATTTCTGCTAAATCGAGGTGGCTGTACCTGTAAGAAATCCTTCACTGTTTGCATAGATTTTGCCTTGTCCTCCTTTTTCTTTAATACCACTTCTGCCTTAACACCAAACAAGATATCATGCTGTAAAGGAGCATCCAATAATTTTGCCTTAACATGATCAGGTAAACCTTGTTCTTTTAACCAAGCATGTCTTCGAATCACAGATCCTGTAACTGCTGCTCTACAAGAAGCCTCTAATGAATCAAAACCACATTGCAGAGTATGTTTTCCCACTTGTTCAGCTGCTTGCAATAAATCCTGCATTTCCTTATTGTCAGGACCTTCTGAGCGTGTAAGCATTTTCTGTTTTAACAGAGACATTAAATATTGTTGGTATTTAAGCATGTGGAACTGGCAATTTAAAGCCCTTACTGCTAAAGTTGCAGAAGTGTAAACTTTCTTCCCCCATCTATCTAATGCTCTAGAATCTTTGTCAGAGGGAACTGGATTTTTAGCAGTGGAAGCCTTTACCCCTTTGGGGCCCTGGGAAATAGTTTCTGGGTCAGCAGCAGGGTTTTTATAAAGAAATTTATGAGAGTCAGGGACTCTATAGTACCTATCTGGCTTGACTGGTGCTGGGGGCAAAGAATCAGGGGTTAAACTGGATTCAGAGAACACATCATCCACAATATCTAGCACAGGTGGAATAGCAAGGGGCCTGTGCTGAGGCAATAAAAGAAAATCTCTTGAGCCTTTTTTTGGATTCTGAATAATCCTGGCTCTCCCAATGGTAATGCTCCCTTACGGTATGTAAAGATTCCCCAAAAGAGTAATCCTCAGGAGGAGAGGCTGAAGGGATAGATTCTTCAGCATCAGAGTCCTCATAGGGGGGTAAAGAGAATCCCTGGTCTGAAGAGGAATCAGAAGAAATGGAAACCTGGTCAGAGGAATCATAGTCTGTTATCCTGCCTAGGCCTTTTATCACGAGGGAGATGGGAACCCTTGATCAGAGTAATTAGGTCTTCGGCCATTTTGAGCATCTGTTTTTTAGGCATGGAGGCCTGTCCAGGTGAATGCTGTACTTGCTTCTTCGTCTTTAATGGAGTTTTAGACTTGGTTGTTGTTTTGATGGTAAGCTGCGAAGGTCTGAAAACACCCTCAGAAGCTGATGCCTGCTCAGCGGCTCCGGACCCATCTGAGGGGATAATTTCCATAGGCCTAATACCTTGAGTTTCCAGAGGCCTAGGAATCTCCACATGGGAGTCGGAGGCAGCCTGTGGCTCTGAGGTAGCGGGTGTCAGGGGCTGTGAAAGCACCTCACTGAGAACCGGCGAACGGCCTAGAAGAGGCTTCATCGTCAGTTTTGGACCTCGGATGCCTGTCCTTATATCTTTGTCTTTGCGTTTTTGTGTATTCCGGTCATCGGTTGTTCCGACGGCATGGTGTAATTGA